>NC_036859.1:6787101-6930990 GCF_002910315.2 Salvelinus sp. IW2-2015 | reverse complement strand
TTACTGGCCACCCATTCCAAAACAGACTGCAACTCTTTGTTAACGGTTTCAGTGACTTCATTAGCTGTGGTTACTGACGCGTATATGGTTGAATCATCAGCATACATGGACACGCATGCTTTGTTTAATGCCAGTGGCAGGTCATTGGTAAACATAGAAAAGAGCAGAGGGCCTAGAGAGCTGCCCTGCGGTACACCACACTTTACATGTTTGACTTTAGAGACGCTACTATAAAAAAAACGATGACTTCTATTAGATGGCTCTGAATCCACAATATGGCAGAGGTTGAAAAGCCATAGCGCTTAAGTTTTTTCAACATAATAATGAATAATATCAAAGGCTGCAGTGAAATCTAACAGTACAGCTCCCACAATCTTCTTATTATCAATTTATTTAAACTAATCATCAGTCATTTGTGTCAGTGCAGTACATGTTGAGTGCCCTTCTCTATAAGAATGCTGAAAGTCTGTTGTTAATTTATTTTTTATTAATTTCCTGGGTAGCTTTTCAGAGATAGACATAATATATTGAAAAGATCAGACAAAGCAGGAGAAAAAAATATACATTCAGCAGTCCATTAATCAATTGGTGTGTGTGGTGCTGCGGGGTTGAGGCTACGAACCCATTGGTTTGGCTCTCTCATCCCTTCCAGGCTTCTGGGAGGGAGGGTGGACAATGAGCCTGTCGTAGCGGATGTACGCAATGTCCCAACGCGCTCTGGCAGCTTTCATGGCTGGGATCAGTTTTTCCCTCTTTTGGAGCACAGCTTCAGGAAAGTCCTCGTTGAGGAAGATGTACGTTCCTCTCAAGTTCTTGGCTCTTTCTAGAACAGCTACCTTGTCMTTGAACCTCAGGAACTTGACCACTATTGGCCTGGGCCTATCACCTGGGCYRGYGGTGGGTTTTCCAGTCCTGTGGGCGCGCTCCACCTCAATCTTCCTGKKGTCCATCTTCAATTTCTCAGAGATCATTTCCCTCACTTTGTCCTCAGACTCCATCCAGGTCTCGTGGAGATTCCGCAATTCCGTCCACAACCATGTTGTTTTGCCTTGATTGTCCCTCGAGAAAGTCTGATTTATCTGTCATTGTTATCATGGATTCTCACACACAGAACTGATGTCCTCTCTGTGACTTACAGATTGCTGTCATCTTGCCCTTCTCCTGTTTCAACTTGTCGAGCTGACCCTGGGAGAACTGCAAACTGTTCTTCAGGACCTGGACCTCTCTGGTCAGGTCGTCCATTCTTTTATTAGTAGAATCCACAAGTATTTGGACAAAACACTTGGAACTATTTTCTTGTTGTTGTAACAACTGCTTTATAGGTTTCTTTGTTTAAAAGATCCTTCACTTGTGATAGAGACACCACTGGCACTGTCCTCAACGGTACTCCCGCCGGCTTTGGTCWTTGTCATGGTAGCTAGCAACGTATTTTAGCCTGTTACTCCTCAMAGTTCCAGACAGGGCAGGTCACGGGGAAAATTGAAAACAACAAACAGCAGGGATCTAGACAGCCACAAACCTGGGACAATCCGCGGTCCCAGCCACAATGGCTAACTGCGTCGCGGTCTGCGTTCAAGAACACCTCGCTAGCTTTATGTCCAGCTAGCTAGCAGCTAGGCTAGCTGCGACGCCAAATAGCTCCTCAGAACCGTCCTTGGTCGGCAGGATCACTGGAAAGATACAAGCAGTCCCAGCAACTGATGCCAACTGCGTCGCGGGATCCAACATAAGAAGCTAGGTAGCTACCAAGAACTTTCCAATATACTTTTAAACGACAAACTTTCCAAACAAACAAAACCGAGCTCTTCCTCGTTCCGCGTACAACAGGAAGTGACGAAGCTCACTAGTCAGGTTTGAGGGAMAGATGAACGGAGCAAAGTACAGAGATCTTTGATGAAAACCTGCTCCAGAGCTCTCAGGGCCTCAGACTGGGGCGAAGGTTCACCTTCCAACAGGACAACGACTCTAAGCACACAGCCAAGACAGCACAGGAGTGGCAATCGGGACAAGTATCTGAATGTCCTTGAGTGGCCCAGCCAGAGCCCGGACTTGAACCCGATCGAACATCTCTGGAGAGACCTGAAAATAGCTGTGCAGCGACGCTGCCCCTTGTAGCGTCATACCCAAGAAGACTTGAGGCTCTAATCAGTGCCAAAGTTGCTTCAACAAAGTACTGAGTAAAGGGTCTGAATACTTATGTAAATGTGACATTTCAGTTTTTTTATTTTATAAATTTGCACAAATTACTATAAACCTATTTTTGCGTTGTCATTATGGGGTATTGTAGATTGAGGGGGRAAAACTATTTTAATACATTTTTGAATAAGGCTGTAACGTAACAAAATGTGGAAAAAGTCAAGGGGTCTGAATACTTTCCAAATGCACTGTATGTAACCACACAAACTTGGATGAAACACCTCATCCGAGTCTGTGTGGTTCCTCCTTCTGAAAAKAATCTGTGGTACATTTKTCTTGTCCTAATAGGGCTACATATAATATTATGTGCTAAAAAAGAGAAAGTATTTCCTTGTTACTAAAGACAATTCAAAATTCTAGTTTCACCAGGTCAACGGTCAATGGCACAGACAGCAACAGGGAGCTAGGGCGACATGCAGTTAAACAAATCCACTACTTTAATCTTGATTTGCGACGGCATGTTGGGCCACTSCTCATAAATTTGAGGTTTTACAGACTAGACATCACTGCACCTTCGTTGGCGCATAGTGTCCTCAGTGTCGGAGCCTCTGATGGGTGATGCTGTTGGGACTACCCTAGTTTTGAAGAGCATGTCTGCAATATGRGACTTGGCCATTTCCCCATATGTGATACATCGGGAAAAAAACWATTTGAAAGAGAACTTAAGGTTACTTTTGTTAGCCCGGTTCTCTGATAATATGAGTGCGACGTATCACCGCATTTCCCTGCTCGCAAGAGCACAAGGAATAGAGGCATGCTTGAGAATGACCAGAGGACTGGCAAGTGGCACCTTACAAAGAGGAAAGGCCTCACCTCTTTCGCCATTCGATCTGTCTGTCTCCGACAGACGAACTCTGAAGCATTTATTTGGGATGCAATTTCTGAGGCTGGTAACTCTCTAATGAATGTATCCTCTGCATTAGAGGTAAGTCTGGGTCCTTTTCTGTGGCATTCCTCATGAGAGCCAGTTTCATCACAGCGCTTGATGGTTTTTGCGACTGCACTTGAAGAAACTGTAAAAGTTCTTGAAATGTTCTGGATTGACTGACCTTCATGTCTAAAAGTAATGATGGACTGTCATTTCCCTTTGCTTATTTGAGCTATTCTTTCCATTATATGGACTTGGTCTTTTACCAAATAGGGCTATCTTCTGTATACCACCCCTACCTTGTCTCAACACAACTAATTGGTTCAAACGCATTAAGAAGGAAAGAAATTCCACAAATTAAGTTTTAACAAGGSACACCTGTTAATTGAAATGCATTCCAGGTGACTACCTCATGAAGCTGGTTGAGAGAATTCCAATAGTATGCAAAGCTGTCATCAAGGCAAAGGGTGGCTACTTTGAAGAGTCTCAAATATTAATATAAAATATAATGTATTTTTGGTTACCACATGATTCCATATGTGTTATTTCATAGTTTTGATGCCTTCACTATTATTATACAATTTAGAAAATAGTACAACATTTAGAAAATGAGTAGGTGGGTTAAAGCTTTTGACTGGAACTGTACATTTCACTCATTATCAGAGAACCGGGGTTGTGAAAGTGTTTTTTTTCTTTCTCCCTCACATAGAATTTCAGTTCTTTCTCTCTCTCTCTCTCTCTCTCTCTCTCTTCCTCAGAGAAGTTCAACACGTACTTGACCCTGAAGGTGCAGAATGTGAAGAGCACCACCATCGCTGTCCGAGGCAGCCTGCCCAGTTGGGAGCAGGACTTCATGTTGTGAGTCCTCTCCTTCTCTATCACTCCATCACCCTCTCGTCACCATCTGTCTCTCATTTTCTTTGTCACTCCATCACCCCTCTGATTACATTTCCTCTTTCATCTCCATCCATCTCTCTTTATCCTCCATCTACCTCCTTTTCCCTTCTTCTGCTCCCTCATCCATCCTTTCTCCCTTGGTGCCTCTATCACTCACTCCCTCTCCACATTGGCTTCCTCCCAGCCCCTCTCTCTCCACTCCCCCTTGTCCTCATCCTACCAAAGTGCACCTT
Source organism: Salvelinus sp. IW2-2015 (assembly GCF_002910315.2). Classification (NCBI taxonomy): domain Eukaryota; kingdom Metazoa; phylum Chordata; class Actinopteri; order Salmoniformes; family Salmonidae; genus Salvelinus; species Salvelinus sp. IW2-2015. Next base: position 6,926,796 of record NC_036859.1, on the reverse strand, counting down.
GATCTCTTACTTACTTCCTTTTACTTTCTTCTCCTACTGTTCCCTCATCTTCGCTCGTCTTTCTCTTCCTCTTCTTTCATATTACCTTCTCTTTGGGGACGTTTCCATTTTCAGACTTGAACGGGGCACTTAGTAACAGCCAGTGTGCTAGTCAGTGAGTGTGGATGGTGTGTAGTGAACTAGTCAGTGAGTGTGGATGGTGTGTAGTGTAATAGTCAGTGAGTGTGGACGGTGTGTAGTGAACTAGTCAGTGAGTGTGGACGGTGTGGAGTGAACTAGTCAGTGAGTGTGGACGGTGTGGAGTGAACTAGTCAGCGAGTGTGGACGGTGTGGAGTGAACTAGTCAGCGAGTGTGGACGGTGTGGAGTGAACTAGTTGCGAGCGAGTTTGGTTGACGGTGTGGAGTGAACTAGTCAGCGAGTGGTGGACGGTGGTGAGTGAACTAGTCAGCGAGTGTGGGACGGTGTGGAGTGAACTAGTCAGCGAGTGTGGACGGTGTGGAGTGACTAGTCAGCGAGTTGTGAGAGCGGTGTGGAGTGAACTAGTCAGCGAGTGTGGACGGTGTGGAGTGAACTAGTCAGCGAGTGTGGACGGTGTGGGAGTGAACTAGTCAGGCGAGTGTGGACGTGTGGAGTGAACTAGTCAGCGAGTGTGGACGGTGTGGAGTGAACTAGTCAGCGAGTGTGGCGGTGTGGAGTGAAACTAGTCAGCGAGTGTGGACGGTGTGGAGTGAACTAGTCAGCGAGTGTGGACGGTGTGGAGTGAACTAGTCAGCGAGTGTGGGAGCGGTGTGGAGTGAACTAGTCAGCGAGTGTGGACGGTGTGGAGTGAACTAGTCAGCGAGTGTGGACGAGTGTGGAGTGACTAGTCAGCGAGTGGTGGACGGTGTGGAAGTGAACTATTCAGTCGAGTGTGGACGGTGTGGAGTGAACTAGTCAGCGAGTGTGGACGGTGTGGAGTGAACTAGTCAGCGAGTGTGGACGGTGTGGAGTGAACTAGTCAGTGAGTGTGGATGGTGTGTAGTGCACTAGCCAGAGGGGCTGCACTAGTTTGACTGGTGTGTAGTCGGCTAATGAGTGTATACTAGCTTGACTGGTGTGCATTATGTAAGTAAAGGTGTACTACATTAGTTTGACTAATGTGAAGTGTGCCAGTGAGTAGGGCTGGGAATTGCCAGGGAACTCTCGATATGATACGATATTATCACGGTACTTAGGTGCTGATACGATATGTGCTACGGTTCTTACGATTCTCTGAATTCTATATGTATTAAGTATTGATGTTGCGATTTGATGTTCCAAACATATTGCTCACTATATGTCTGCTGCAGAGAGACAAGTGAGAGCAGGAGAAAATGTTTTTTGATTAGTCAGGTTAAATAAAGGGCTGAAACATGTTGGCTCACTATTTAAAAATAATGATGGAGAACAAGCTATAGGATGAAAAATATTGGACTTTTCGCACATGTACAGCCAATTAGCGCTGACTTACGCTGTCTACAGTAGCAAATATTTTACAAATCGATACTTGGAGTCTAATATCGATATAATATCGGCCCAAATAATATTGCAATATGCAACCGTATACACATCCCCCCCCCCATCACTACCAACGAGTAGTAGTTTGTCTGGTGTGTAGTGTGCCAGTAAGTGTGTTAGTTTGACTGGTGTGTATTGTGCTGGCTGACTGCAGATTAGCGTCCGTTGTGGTGTGGTTGCACCACGGAAAGTGTTATGTAAGACTCATATCCCTTTGTAATGGCTCCCAGTCCCTACCCTCAGTTACGGAYACTAATGAAAATGGCACTTAAAAGTCACTACCCAGACTGGAAATCCCGCCAAACTCTTTTTAAATTTTTTTAAAATTAAAGTTCCCACTCTTTCCCTCCAGGCGCTGAATACAATGTCCACCTCCCTCCCTTTACTCTCTAGATGGCACTTCTCTCTCTTACATACACACACACATATACAGTTACACACACTTTCATGCTTTGTCTCCCGTTCCCTGCTCTCCTCTCTTGTTCTCGCTCACTTTCTTGTCCCCCCCCCCCCCTATTTCTCTGTTTAATAACTCCTTGTTGTCTTGTAAAGGCTGTTTGCTAGATTCCTCCCAGACTCTCTCGTATAGAGACATGTTTTATTTTTGTTACCATCAGACCCATAAGTAATTGGTGTGAACAAAGCGGTGTACCAGGTGTGTCTGTCTGTGTCTGGCCCGGCTCCACGAGTGGGCAAAAAGGGGCTCAGTTTTTGTTTTGTGTCCCTATTATAACATTTGCCAAAAAGTTAAAATGATTGAGTAACAGATTAGCGCAAAATCTGTATCTCCGCTGCGCTGTGTTAGTACAATGGACAGAGCGCACCGAACAAGGAAATCTGCCACTGCCATGATGGATATCCGAAATGGATAGCGATGAGCAGCAGCAGCAGCATCAAACTGCTGAGGTCCAGCTAGCACCGCGTGCAGAGCCTACCTACCCTTCCACAAGCGCCGCTCGGATAATGGCTCCACAACCCCTCCACCTCCGACTGTTGCTGGCGATCTTGGAACAGAGGACCCTGCCCAGTTTAGCATAGAATCATACCCTAGCTGCAGGTTTTCTGTCCAAAAACTTTCATTTAATAGCAACTGGTTCGTAGGAAGAGAGTGACTGGAATACTCAATTACTGCAGATCTGTCNTGTAGAAAGTTCTGTGTTGGGTCCAATGCTAACGCAGACAAGGCCTTCACCCAAGCTGGGTATTCTAACTTGAAGCATGTTATTGATCGTACCAAAGGATTCGGTAGGCAAACATCAAGCACAGAGCATTTGAAATGCACTGCACTGTGGGAAAAAAACAGTTCGAAGTGCTATGGGAACATCAGTTTTAACACTTTAACACAGAAATCACATGTGTTTGTTGGCAGTTGTGGACATCATTGAGCTCCTTGTTTCAAACCAGTAACCACTGATGGGATATTGGACTCGATAGAGTCGAGGGGGGTGGCAGTGGGCTTTTTCTGTCTATAATGGATTATAGTSTCCGAAAAGACAAGGAACTTGCCAAAGTGTTTAGCACCATTACCCCACAATGCCACGTACACGTCACACGATATTCAACATGCGATCGTAGGGCTCATGAGTGGGGCGTCCACAGCTACATGCATAAACTCATTTTCCACTGTCACAAACGTGTTCAGTCAGCACAGAAGAAGCATGCCATCTCAACTAATCCAATTGCTATTTGAGGTGGACCTTMCAAGAAGATTTCGAAGGGAGAAGGGAATGATTGATTACTCAGGAAGTTCCTCAGAGCATCAAGGAGGCTGCAACTCTTCTGAGAAGGTAAGAAACAATCTAGCTGGTTGGTTTTAATCAGAATCTTGGTGGTATGGAATGGCAAAATGTACTTTCTTAGCCGGCATAGGTTTTCAACGGCCTTGCTTTAATGTGTAGGGTGCTGTACATGGTGCTGATAGATTGCAGAGGAGATTTCGTGCCAACCTGTTACTTGGTCAAAAGCACTCAATGGTGTTGGCATTTGAACTTTTATGTTTCTTGTGGTATATAGCGTGATACTGTATAAGCATAATTCAATATAATTCCAATACAAGAACCGAAATGACGCCCCTGGGTATAAATACATATAGGTATGTTTCATCATAGAAATGGATACATTCCACAATGGTTTTCATGGTTGTAGATGGAACTGTATGTTTTGGAAACGTGTTTATGGTAGGCTGGCATTGCTTAATTGATTACATGGGTCGAATTTGACCCTCTGTTGCTGTGTTCATTAGCGGCTTGGTTTTCCATGTTTGAAGTGGGCCTTTTAGGCCTATTTGTTTGGCAAGACGGCTGTGCATGGCTGCATCTCGCTGTAGTAGGCTGTGTTTTGGTTATTTGGATATCCATTTGTCTTTTGTTTACTGCGTTTGTTTGCTGTTAATGTAACTAGCTCAAATATAGATTGTGTCATGCCTATATCCAGCTGATATTTAGTTTACTAGGACTACTACTTGGTACCTCTGTTTTGTTCTGTTAGCATTCATTCACTCGCAGTCGCAGTTGTCGGTATTCTAAGGCAAGCTGCTATCCAGTATTTGTTTTTGCATGCATTAATAACTAGGCTACTACTTTCAGCATTTAGTTAGCATTATTTTGGTAAGGCAGCTGTGTGGGTGGCTGCATTCACATAGGTTAATTCACCTATTATAAACAGCCTATCTATCTTTTAGCCTATATTCATCGCCAGAACGGCCTTGTTTAGTGTGTAGGGCGCTGTCCATTGACTAGGCTACAGATTTCGCACCAACCTGCCACTTCAAAAGCACTCAATTAATGGTTTCGGGGGTCTCTGCATTTGAACTTTGTTTATTGTGGTATAATGTGATATAAGAATAATTTAATATATATTTCAATGCAAGAACCCCCCCAAAATTGTGCCCCCTCACCGATTTCAATTGCCCCCTTAGTCACTTTATCCTGGGGCCAGGTCTGGGGTGTATTAACAAAGCTGTGTGTGCGTGTGCATGTGTGTGAGATGAATCTTTACAATCACACAGCACATTTTGATGTCCAACTCTGGGCCGTTTATGCCTCTGTCCAATCTAGTTTCTCCTCATCCCGTCCAGCACCCCTCTTCCCCTCCCTCTCTTCTTCCACTCAGTTTATTCCTGTCCTCCTGACACACACACAAGCGTTTCTCTCTCCTCCCCATTCTCTCTCCTGCTGTTTTTCCTCCTTTGTATTCTCTCCTCTGTACTGTCTTTTCTCTCTTTCATTTCCTTTTGTTCTGTCTCTCTCTCTCTCTCTCTCTAGTGAGATCAACAGGCTGGACCTGGGGCTGACGGTGGAGGTGTGGAATAAAGGGTTAATATGGGACACCATGGTGGGAACTGTGTGGATCCCCCTGCACAGCATCCGCCAATCAAACGTGGTACACTACACCCCCCCAATACTCATACTAGCATACTACTTAGTAAGCTACTATGTGAGCATGTCTCCCTAAGCCAGGGCAAAGCAACTCCTTGGGATAATGAAGTATACCAGCCATGGAATTAGAATTAGTGGAATGAAAAATCAGAATGACTCACTGAATGTGTCCCCACAGAAAGCTCCAGGGACAGACATGTTCCCAGATCTGTTTGTGCTGTTTTACGAACTCTTTGTGACAATGGCCGTAGAAGAGTTGGTAAGACTGCACGAACAGATCTGGGACTTGACTAATGTTTTTGTATGCAGTACAACAATTGGGATCTAAATAACAAACGAACAATGATAATGAATGGTATATCAGGTCTATGCATTCTATTTCTGTGTAGGAGAGTCCGGGGGACTGGTTGACCCTGGACTCCCAGGCCATCATGGCGGACAACGATATCTGTGGAACCAAAGACCCCACCTTACACCAGGTGCTGCTGGACACACGCTTTGAACTGCCTCTGGGTGAGTAAGAGAGGGAACCAATGAAAGAATTAACAAACTAACGAACAGACGGATGGATGGATGGACACATTAAAACCTCTACTTGATCACCCTCCCGGATCCGGGATCCTCCTCATCAGAAACGCTGACTAGCATAGCCTAGCCTAGCGCCACAGGGAATATCATATAATATAATTTCATGAAATCACAAGTCCAATACAGCAAATGAAAGATAAACATCTTGTGAATCCAGCCAACATGTGCGATTTTTAAAATGTTTTACAGCGAAAACACAACATATATTTATGTTAGCTCACCACAATCGCGCAACACACAACGCCATTTTTTCACCGCAAAGATAGCTTTCACAAAACCCACAAATAGAGATAGAAATAATCACTAACCTTTGTACAACTTCATCAGATGACAGTCTTATAACATCATGTTATACAATACATTTATGTTTTGTTCGAAAATGTGCATATTTATAGCTACAAATCCTGGTTTTACATTGTGAACATGGCGCAAAAATGCTCCAAATTGTCCGGAGAAATTTTGGAGAGTCACGTAATCTAACAGAAAAACTCATCATAAACTTTGCTGAAAAATACATGTTGGGCAAATAAATAAAGATACACTGGTTCTTAATGCAACCGCTGTGTTAGATTTAAAAAAATTACTTTAGTAAAAAGCACAGCATGCAATAATCTGAGACAGCGCTCAGCCATTCTCCGCCATGTTGGAGTCAACATATTCCACAAAAATACGAAATAACATCATAAATATTCTCTTACCTTTGATGATCTTTCATCAGAATGCATTGCAAGGAGTCCTAGTTCCACAATAAATCGTTGTTTTGTTTTAGAATGTCCATTTCTTCTGTCGAATTAGCAACTTTGGCTAGCATAATGGTGCTCACGTGTCCATGAACGTTTGGCGCATGGAACGAAAAATTCCAAAAGTCATAATAAAAGTCGAATAAACTGGTCAAACTCAGTTGAAAATCCATCTTTATGATGTTTTTCTCATATGTATCCAATAACGTCCCAGACGGAGCATTTCTTCGTGTCTACCTAACGCATTGCAGAAAATGATATGGTGCTCCCAGGTRCGCAGCAAAATACTGCCAATATGGCTGACCTGTCACTCCAAAAGCTCTCATTCGGTCCCACATCAGGCTAGACACCTCATTCAACGTTGTACTGCCTGTTGACATCTAGTGGAAGGCGTATGAAGTGCATACATATCCATAAATACAAGGCAATTGAATAGGCGAGGCCTGTCACAGAGACCCATTTCAGAATTTTCACCTCCTGTTTGGAAGTTTGCCTGCCAAATGAGTTCTGTTTTACTCACAGATATAATTCAAACAGTTTTAGAAACTTCAGAGTGTTTTCTATCCAATAGTAATAATAATATGCATATCATATGATCTAGAACAGAGTGTGAGGCCGTTTAATTTGGGCACTATTTTTTCCCAAAGTGGAAATGGCGCCCCCTATTAAGAAGAAGTTTTAACAAAGAAATTAATGAATAAATGGACAGACGAATAATTTAATGAATTAAGTAATGAATATACTTAATTGACCCCCATTTTTACCCCCAAAACGTCTTGAAATACAGTAATTTCCACATTCACAGTCATGCCACAGAAGCATCTTACAGTAAACATAATCACACCTGAACTGGCATTCTGATCTTTAACTGGGTTAGGGTCAGTTTCCCCAAAAACATAAAGATTGTTTTCAGCACTAAAGCCCACTTGTAGGCTATGAATGAACAATAATCAAAAGATTTTTGGGGTAAACTCACCCTTAACCAGTTTTATTAGATTCCATGTGTCCCCATACAAACACACTTATCTGTGTTGCTAGACTGGCTGCTTGTGTCCTCAACTTCAGGCTGTGGTCTCCAAGCATTGATTAGGTGTCATTTTACACTGCCTCCCATCCCCTGGTCAATACTGGTAAACTAACCCTGTCTGTCTGACTGTCTGACTGAGCACCAGTCAAGTGGGGTTCTGGCTGAAAAGTCACACTCAATGTCTTTGGCAAGAATAGTTTTGAGGGGAATGGGTGTGATAGGCTAACCACCAATACCTATCCAGGTGAAAGCTTGGTGGAACGCTTAATGGTAACTGCTAGCTGTGTGTGTGTGTGTGTGTGTGTGTGTTGATCTACAGCTGATATACATCTTAGCGGCATTACAGATGCGTGTTGGGAGGGTGCAAGCCTGTGTGTGTGTGCTGGTCAGCTGTGTGATTTATACTTTTTTTTAAATGGTGGGGCTCCTGTTTTCAGATATCCCTGAGGAGGAGGCACGCTATTGGGCCAAAAAACTGGAGCAACTCAACGCCATGAGAGATCAGGATGTAAGCTGTTGTCGCACACATTTATGGATCACCCTCTATTATACAGTAGACTGAGTTTTCCCACTCTATGTATTTTCCCTTTATTGAGACAGATTTAAAATGACAGAGGGGGATACAGGCAGGTGGGACAAATGGCTTGAAGATTTGGAATGAGGTGTGAGAGGAGTACATGTGGTTAGAGACTTACGTGTGTATGTATTTCAGATTACTAACCAGTACTCATACCAAGAAGACCAGGAGCGACCACTTCCTGTTCCAGGGACACAGTGCTGTGAGTAATCCATCAATCACTGGGCTTGTCTGATAGACAGGGGTTAGCGATTAACCAAGGAGAGTCAACTATTCAATGTCACCCTGTCAGTTCAGTGCGAGGTATTTGGATTGCACTAGTGTGTCTTTGTGTGTGTGTTGTGTGTTTGTTTGCATGTCTGTGTGTGTATACACATTGATCAAGTGAAACGACGTCAATATGAGTATTTATTAGTTATACAGAGGCACTGGATGCAGAGTTTCTGATGGTGTCAAAGTCTACTGGGCGTGGTGACACAGCTCTCGGGGGGGGGGGGCTTATGGCTCTGCTTGTCTGCCCATGACTCGTCTTAGACAGACAAGCCCCACTGAGTCTTCCTACGCTGCGCACACACACAGAGCTCAGCAAACTAGCCTCCATGTTGGCATCAAAATATTCCATAACAATGCATGGCACTCTTTAGCCAAAAGTTCCCTTGCAGCACACCATACAATAACAGTAGTAAGACAKTGTAAACCAGCCATCCCCAATAGGTGGCCTGTAATTTGTTCACCTACAATTTGTTCACCAAGAAAAGCTCAAATTGATTTTAATTTAGGCAATCTGTTCCCAAGTATTCCCACGCATAAATACAGTTGCGTATGTGATCGTATACCAATGTAATCAAGTTTAGAAATTATTCTGTTTTTGTCAAATACTATTTGTGATTCTTGCTGTCAATTTGCAGTGTACAAATGATTTATAACAATGTTCCGGCCCCCCGACCATCTGCTGAAGGAAAAGCCCACAGCTGAATGTAATTGGGGACCTCTGGTGTAAACGGTTCAATTAAGCCAGCAGCATACCACCCTGCATACCACTGCTGGTTTACTTCTGAAGCTAAGCAGGGTTGGTCCTGGATGGGAGACCAGATGCTGCTGGAAGTGGTGTTGGAGGGCCAGTAGGAGGCACTCTTTCCTCTGGTCTAAAAAATATCCCAATGCCCCAGGGCAGTTATTGGGGACACTGCCCTGTGTAGGGTGCCGTCTTTTGGATGGGACGTTAAACGGGTGTCCTGACTCTCTGAGGTCATTAAAGATCCCATGGCACTTATTATAGGGGAGTAGGGGTGTTAACCCTGGTGTCCTGGCTAAATTCCCAATCTGGCCCTCAAAACATCACAGTCACCTAAGAATCTCCAGTTTACAATTGGCTCATTCATCCCCCTTCTCTCCCCTGTAACTATTCCCCAGGTCGTTGCTGTAAATGAGAACGTGTTCTCAGTCAACTTACCTGGTAAAATAACGGATAAATAAAAAAAAAAAAAATTTAAGTGTTCTGAAAGCCATGAAATTATCATTATAAGGGCACAAGGCGAGACCCAGAATCAGACACGGGAGGCAGATGGTTTGAGTCTCTGATATTTATTATAATCCAAGGGGTAGGCAAGAGAGGGGTTGTGGACAGGCAAAAGATCAAAACYAGGTCAGAGTCCAGGAGGTACAGAGTGGCAGGCAGGCTCAAGGTCAGRGCAGGCAGAATAGTCAGGGTGGCGGGTTCAGAGTCCAGACAGGCAAGKGTCACAACCGGGAGRACTAGCAAAACAGAGAGAAGGAAAAAGCAGGAGAACAGAAAAAACCACGCTGGTTGACTTGATGAACAGACAAGCAGGGAACACAGGAATAAGTACCCAGGAACTAATGAGGAAAACAGATGGGTGGAGACAATCACAAAGACAGGKGAAACAGGYCAGGGTGTGACAATCATATTCCTAATGTTTCATAATTAAGACAGAATCCTTCTCAAAACGTTCTGTTTCTTTGTAGGTAACTGGAGTCTGTGGGGAGACCAACAAAGTGAGTACCCTTAATAAAGGGACATTTCACAATTTTTCAACTTCATATTCATCATCTACAGCACCACACCAACATCAATATATGTGATAAKGGCGCATCAACCAATTAGTAGGAAATGCCTACTCACAATTGGTCATAATCACACGATGCACACTGATGTCATTGGAAACGCTTATCTTCCTCTATCTTTTTTACTACAAAACAAAAACGCACCATTTTCACATACAGTGAATTATGAAAGTATTCMGACCYCTTCCCTTTTTTCACATTTTGTTACTTTACAGCCTTATTCTAAAATTGACWAAATAAAAMAWWWWTCTCATCAATCTACACACAATAACCCATAATGACAAAGCGAAAACAGGTTTTTAGAAAYGTTTGCAAATTTGTAWAACCTTCAAAACAGAAATACCTTATTTACATAAGTATTCAGACCCTTTGCTATGAGACTTGAAATTGAGCTCYGGTGCATCCTGTTTCCATTGATCATCCTTGTCATGTTTCTACAACTTGATTGGAGTCCACGTGTGGTGAATTCAATTGATTCGACATGATTTGGAAAGGCACACACACCTGTCTATATAATGTTCCATAGTTKACAGTGCAAAACCAAGCCATGAGGTCGAAGGAATCGTCCTTAGAGCTCCGAGACAGGATTGTGCCCAGGCACCGATCTGGGGAAGGGTACCAGATCTGTGCAGCATTGAAGGTCCCCAAGAACACAGTGGCCTCCATTCTTAAATGGGATTTTGGACCGGGGGAGAAGGGCCTTGGTCAGGGAGGTGACCMAGAACMYGATGGTCACTCTGACAGAGCTCCAGAGTTCCTCTGTGGASATGAGAGAACCTTCCAGAAGAACAACCATCTCTGCAGCACTCCACCAATCAAGCCTTTATGGTAGAGTGGCAAGACGGAAGCCATTCCTCAGTAAAAGGTACATGACCGCCTGCTTGGAGTTTGCCAAAAGGCACCTTAAGGACTCTGACCATGAGAAACAAGATTCTCTGGTCTGATGAAACCAAGATTGAAAACACTGGCCTGAATGCCAAACGTCACATCTGGAGGAAACCTGGCACCATCCMTACGGTGAAKCATGGTGGTGGCAGCAACATGCTGTGGGGATGTTTTTCAGTGGCAGGGACTGGGAGACTAGTCAGGATTGAGGGAAAGATGAATGKAGCGAAGTAYAGAGAGATCCTTGATGAATATCTGCTCCAGAGCACTCAGGACCTCAGACTGGGGMGAAGGTTCACCTTCCAACAGGACAACGTCCCTAAGCACACAGTGAAGACAAYGCAGGAGTGGCTTMGRGACAAGTCTCTGAATGTCCTTGAGTGCCACATGGGATTATGAAGAAATTAKGAAAGAGAACTGGTATCCTGATTACATATACTGTGACTAAAATACCATATTGCAAAACTCTTCCAGAATAACCTCCAACCCACTCTCTTGTGTGGGAAAAGCTCAGTATGCCTCTTCTGTTAACACAGAAAATTGAAGGATTAAAAACGCTGATAGCACTCTGGGTGACCTGGAGAGATGAGCTCTATAGGAGTTCTATGGTTGGAGTTAAGATGGTCCACATTAGCTGGGATAGCCCCTGTGCTGAGTGGGCACTGTGAATGAGTGGTTTCTGCAAGTCATGCTTCTGCAGCATTTTAAAAAGATATTCCTCTGTGGTACAATAAACTAATGAAGTTCTCTTTTCAATCTTCGGTCCACTTAGTGTCAATGGTTCTTTAAAGCTGRGTTCACACAGACCATGTGGCATAATTGAGACTCATCTCAACAGACAGACATCTTTGATGTTAAATATGGACCTTCTTGATGTCTGGGTGCGTGACACGAGCCCTGATATTCTGGTTCTCACAGAGACCTGGCTCAGTTGTTAGATTATGGATAAGGACCTTGAAATAACTGATTACAACATTTTCAGGTGTGATAGATGGAAAAAAGGGGAAGGGGTGGCTATATATGTGAAATCAACACAGAATATTTGTCTTGACTTTAACCTGACTCAACTAATTTCCAAACCCACCTGGATTTTTGCACGAATTGCAAAATTCATATGATTTTATACAAATTGCTAAATGTGTAACATGTCACATGAAAAGGATGACGTAGTACACAATTGGAGGACATAGTACACAAAAAACGGGGACCACTTTTTACTCGTGAGCACCACTTTCAAAACTCCTGGCTGAAATGATACAAAAGTTTGAGAATGCATCTTTAATATAAGACACCTATCAAATTCCTCACTCATTGATCCAGGGATTTTTCTGCCATTGTAATTCTTTGGAGTTGGTCAGCTAAGCATTTTTTCAGGTTGCCTAAGTCCAAACAGTGTAAAAAATATATATATATMATTTTGGGATGGAAAAATGCTTTCGGTGTAAACTTAAACAACTTAAACCAGATATAAAGTACAGTTGAAGTTGGAAGTTTTTACGTACACCTTTGCCAAATACATTTGAACTCAGTTTTTCAAAATTCCTGACATTTAATCCTAGTAAAAATTCCCTGTCTTAGGTCAGTTAGGATCACCACTTTATTTTAAGAATGTGTAATGTCAGAATAATAGTAGAGTGATTTATTTCAACTTATTTTTTTTCATCACATTCTCAGTGGKTCAGAAGTTTACATACACTCAATTAGTATTTGGTAGCATTGCCTTTAAATTGTTTAACTTGGGTCARAYGTTTCAGGTAGCCTTCCACAAGCTTCCCACAATAAGTYGGGTGAATTTTGGCCCATTCCTCCTSACAGAGCTGGTGTAACTGAGYCAGGTTTGTAGGCCTCCTTGCTCGCACACTCTTTTTCAGTTCTGCCCACAAATGTTCTATAGGATTGAGGTCAGGGCTTTGTGATGGCCACTCCAATACCTTGACTTTGTTGTCCTTAAGCCATTTTGACACAACTTTGGAAGTATGCTTGGAGTCATTGTCCATTTTTGAAGACCCATTTGCGACCAAGCTTTAACTTCCTGACTGATGTCTTGAGATGTTGCTTCAATATATCCACATCCACCTCATGATACCATCTATTTTGTGAAGTGCACCAGTCCCTCCTGCAGCAAATCCCTCCTGCAGCAAAGCACCTCCACAACATGATGCTGCCACCCCCGTGCTTCACGGTTAGGATGGTGTTTTTCGGTTTGCAGGCATCCACCCCTTTCCTCCAAACATAACGATGGTCATTATTGCCAAACAGTTCTATTTTTGTTTCATCAGACCAGAGGACATTTCTCCAAAACGTACGATCTTTGTCYCCATGTGCAGTTGCAAACGGTAGTCTGGCTTTTTATGGCGGTTTTTGAGCAGTGGCTTCTTCCTTGCTGAGTGGACTTTCAGGTTATTTCGWTATAGGACTCGTTTKACTGTGGATATAGATATTTTTGTACATGTTTCCTCCAGCATCTTCACATGTCAAGCAAAGAGGCACTGAGTTTGAAGGTAGGCCTGGAAATACATCCACAGGTACACCTCCAATTGACTCAAATGATGTCAACTAACAGAATCTTCTAACGCCATGGCATCATTTTCTGGAATTTTCCAAGCTGTTGAAAGGCACAGTCTACTTAGTGTATGTTAACTTCTGACCCACTGGAATTGAGATACAGTGAAATAATCTGTCTGTAAACAATTGTTGAAAAAGTTACTTGTGTCATGCACAAAGTAGGTGTCCTAACCGACTTGCCAAAACAAACTATAGTTAGTCCCGTGTGGCTCAGTTGGTAGAGCATAGCACTTGCAACGCCAGGGTTGTGGGTTCATTCCCCACGGGGGGACCAGGATGAATATGTATGAACTTTCCAATTTGTAAGTCGCTCTGGATAAGAGCGTCTGCTAAATGACGTAAATGTTAGTGTGGTTGAAAAACGAGTTTTAATGACTCCAACATAAGTGTATGTAAACTTCAACTGTATGTAATATAATCTTTGAGAATTAACAATCRTCAAAATAAAACGGTCAGGGAGAATTGAAATTCCCAAAACAGTGAATTTAGCAGTATGGCTTTTGTTATTATGTTTGTGCAAAATAATGCAGCATTAGCCATGGCAAAATGTCATAGAAAAAGTTAAACATTTTCTCTCAGCTCCATGGCAAAATGTATAGAATAATAGGAAATTTGCTTTAAAACTGCAAACGTTTCTCTCAGCTCCATGGAGAAATTTGTAGAATTGCAGGAAATTGGCTTTAAAATRCAACAACAAAAATTCTCTACAATTTAGCCATGCCGATGGCCCAATCATGGCCATTGCCTAAACCCCTTTTTGATCCAGAAAAAAACCCTGTGATCTTATTCTGAGAAACTGCACAAGTACTTGTCAAATGGTGTCTTTGCTAATGCAATTAGCGATCACTCTCCTATTGCCTGTATTAGAGATACAAAGCAGAAAAATACGGATCCTCGTGTAATTATGAAAATACATATGAAAATTGTCTTTCCCCAAGGGTAGAGTATTGCTCTGAGCTTTCCTTTGTCAGTTGCATACCTGACCCTGAATTCACCTTGGAATTCTTCTCATTTATCTTTGTCTCTCTGGCGGATAGACATGCCCCCTTTTAAATGCCTTGGAGTTAAAAAAAAGGAAGAAATCCTTTGTTCTCTTCAAAGATTTCTGACTTCATTATAATGAGAAATCAGGCCTGGGCTAGAAAAACTGACTCGATATCTGACTGTCAGCTTCTCAGGCAAATGAGAAATAAATGCACTTCCTCAATTAAGAAAGCGAAGTCGAGCTACTTTCTAAATTCTATTTCAGACACGGCTAATGATCCAGCTACATTTAGGGAAATAGTTAATGCACTGMACCGTGGAAATTCCACCAATTTCCTACCTAATCAAGTTCTTTCTGGCACTGGCATCATTACTGAACAAAGTTAGATAAGTGATACATTTAATTAGCATTTTATCTCTGCAGGCTTCTTATTTTAAATAAATAGTGGTTTAACTGACCCTTTAGTTAGTTTAGTTTAGTCAGACCACTGTCTTCCCCTCTCCCAACCATTAGTTGGCTTAATGGAAACCCCTGTCAACTACAATAAAATCATTTCATACATTTTCTGTTTTTGATGTACTAAACGCTTTGCTAAATTTGATGTAAAAAAAATCCATTGGGGATGATTCGCTTGGCAACTTCTTAGTGCAGCTTTCTGCCCCTCTTATTGCGCAATCATTGACACATTTTCTACTTGATGATTGTCTCTGGTGCTATCCCTAAGGTCTGGAAAGTGGCCCATGTTCACCCCCTTTACAAAGGTGGTGACCCTTGTGACCTTAATAAGTATTGCCCTATTTGTAAACTTTCTTGCCTAGCTAACATGTTTGAATTCTTGATACAGTATTTCTTAACTTCCAAATCTATTCTAAATGTACATCAGGGGAACTTCAGACCAGGGCATAGTACCATCACAGCAGCATCACTGGTTTTACATGATGTCGTAAATTGTTTGGCTAGGAAGAAACACTGTGCTGCTGTATTCATTGACTGGTCTAAAACATTCAAAAGTGTCATCCACTCTTTACTAATTCAAACGTTGTCTGTAATTGGCCTGGRTCAGGCATCATGTAACGGTTTAAACACTACCTGACAAACAGGACACTGTGTATTTTTTGATGGTGTTAAGTCAAGTTTCCTTGATATTACGAAAGATGTCCCACGGGTATATTTTAGGTCCTCTACTTTTTACTGTCAATATAAATAATATTGGTCAATCTGCAACAAAAAAATAACATACACTTGTATGTCGATGACACTGTTGTGCTATTGCCCGCGAGGTTTCCCGGGCTTTTTCCGAGCTGCAATCTGCCTATTGTTGCTTWGCAGAAAGCCTTTGTTAAACTGAAATGGGTACTTAATACAGGTAAAACAAAGTACATGATGTATTCCAATTCACTCAAAAATATATCTGAGGTTTTACGTATATGTACATTGTATGGTGCACACATTGATCATGTCTCCTCTTATAAATATCTGGGCATCTGGATTGATGAAAAGTTATCTTTTTATAAGCATATGGATGAGTTAGTTAAGCAGTTGAGAATAAAAATAGGCTAATTTTCTAGAACTAGATAATACTAGATCATCAMAGCCGAAATCAGATAATTCAGTCAACTTTCCTGCCAGTGCTAGACTACGGTGACACAATATATATGAATGCAGCTGCCACTACACTGAAACGATAAGAGACAGTTTACCACAGCCCACTTCGCTTTATTACGGGCCACAGGTTCAGTACACATTATCGCATCCTATATCAGAAAGTAKGCTGGCCCTGTTAAGTCTCGTAGATCGATACACTGCTCTATTTTTGTTTATAAAGCCCTCTTGCATAAACTTCCGACATACCTTCTTTGTTAAATTRMARACATATGAGTCATCAGAACACAGGGATGGCTAACTCTAGAGATCCCATTGATCTCTACGGAGTTAGGTAAATCTGCATTCAGTTTTTTTTGTGCCCCGTGTATGGAATGATCTGCAGAGCTCTCTGCACCTTGATGCTCTTTTACCTCTAGGCCAGTTCAAGTTGTTGATGGAGAACATCCATCTTGAGGAATGTGATTGCTTAAATTTCTTGTAAATATTGCATGTTTTTTGTTACTTTTGTTTTTGTAAATGTTGTATAATTTATGTACATACACGGCTCCCTTGCAAAAGAGGCCTTGGTCTAAATGGGATTTCCCTGTTAAAATGAAGGTTAAATAAATAAAAACTGGATTCCAACAGTCTGGCAGTATGACCGTGGCAAGATTTTGTCAGATTCCTATGTGAACAGGTTCCAATGTTTTAAAATCTGAACACAACAGACAAAATCTGAACCAGCCCAAATGAGCTGAGTCTAGACTGTCCGTGTGAACGACAGTCCCGGATCTCCACAATGTAAATGTAGCTTTAGTCTCACCTACTCTCTCCTATACCCACTCTCTCGGGAGGGACAGCTTCACTTTCACTTTCAGGTCTAAGTTAGTCCCTGATTAGAGGGAGAGAATAGAAAGAATCAGTGTTGCAGACCTCCATTCTGTTCATTGACCAGTTATTCTCATATGTCTGGTTCCTCTCAAGGTTTCTTCCTGCCCCAAGGGAGTTGTCCCTCCCTCCCTTGTCACTGTTCCTCTAGGATAATCAAGGCCCTGATTTAATTGAATAATAATTGATTGAATGTGTTCCCCCCTCCCCTCCAGATGAGGACCCAGACAGTGCTGTGGATGACAGAGACAGTGACTATCGCAGTGAGACCAGTAACGGCATTCCTCCTCCTTACTACACCACGTCCCAGCCCAATGCCTCCGTCCACCAGTACCCCATCAGAGACCAGCAGAACCGCCCCTCCTCCTACCCCCCCTCTAACAGCTGTGACCCCCTCGACTACCACCAGAGGGCCATCAGGTGTGTGTTGTCCTACTCCCCTCTATTTGTTTGCTGCCTGATCTCCTGCTCCAGCTCAGTGCTTGCCATGCAGGCCTGTTCCCCTCGGGCTGAGGAAAAGACACACTTCCCTGCCTAGGTTCCCTGACTTGGTTCTTTGACTGAGTTCCCTGGCCTGTCTCTCTCTCTCTTGCTGCTTCTTCATGCATTATTCAACAACAATCTCATGGTCAAGTGTGTGTGTGTGTGTGTGTGTGTGTGTGTGTGTGTGTGTGTGTGTGTGTGTGTGTGTGTGTGTGTGTGTGTGTGTGTGTGTGTGTGTGTGTGTGTGTGTGTGTGTGGTCTCGGGTTGTGTGTGTGTGTGGGGTGTTGTGTGTGAGGCGGTGTGGTTGGTGTGGTGTGTGTGTGGTGTGTGGTGTGTGGTGTGTGGTGTGTGTGTGGCCAGCCATGTCCGAAATGTGGCTTGCCTACTACTTTCCTAAACTAAATACTGTGTACTAATCGTACTACATACTATTTAGAACGTACTGTTTAGTACAAACGTAGGCAGTAAGCAACAAATATCAACATACTAATTTCGCCTTCTCAGTATGGAGTAGTATGACATCGTGGAATTTAAAGCATACACATAATATAGTTCACGAAAGTTTAACTTCATCCAGTTAGCGTAACATCATTCACATTATTTCCTATTCTACGGGCATAGTGCGAAGGAATACAAACAAATCATCATCACCATAGCATATTTTTTTCTTCTGCTCTTTCCTATTAGCCATGTGAGGAATGGCATTCACTTATTTACCTTATAGYCTATAAGCAYGGAACAATAATATACATTCCTCAGGCTTGCTGTTTAACCTATGGGCTCACTTTTGCAATTATCACATTCCTCCCTCTCAACCAATGGGCGTAAATCTTTGGATGTATTTATATGTCAACTTACCCTCGTTCTCTCAATTGCTGTTTTCGCCAACCATCCACCTCCCCAMTAGCTATAATAACTTTARGGCCYGTTATTTTKGKGKTTTTGATGTGAACACACCAGCCAGCTGGTCTGCGCATGCTCTGAGGACGCGGCTAGGGATGCCGTCTGTGCCAGCAGCCTTGTGAGGGTTAACACGTTTAAATGTCTTACTCACGTCAGCCGCAGAGAAGGAGASGGGGGGCCCGCAGTCCTTGTTAGCKGGCTGCGTCGGTGGCACTGTATTATCCTCAAAGCGGGCAAAGAAGGTGTTTAGTTTGTCTGGAAGCAAGACTTCKGTGTCCGTGACGTGGCTGGTTTTCTTTTTGTAGTCCGTAATTGCMTGTAGACCCTGCCACATACGTCTCGTGTCTGAGCCGYTGAATTGCGACTCCACTTTGTCCCTATACCAACATTTTGCTTGTTTGATTGCCTTGCGGAGGGAATAACTACACTGTTTATATTCGGCCATATTCCCAGTCCTCTTTCAATGGTTAAATGYGGTGGTTCACKCTTTCAGTTTTGCTCGAATGCCGCCATCCATCCATGGTKTTTTGTTAGGGTAGGTTTTAATAGTCACAGTGGGTACAACATCTCCAATGCACTTCCTTATTAACTCACTGAGTCAGCGTATAGATCAAAGTTTTTGTCTGAGGCTGCCCAGAACATTTCCCAGTCCGCGTGATCAAAACAATCTTGAAGCWTGGATTCCGATTGGTCAGACCAGCGTTGAATGGTTCTAGTCACGGGTAGATCCTGTTTGAGTTTCTGCCTATAGRACGGTAGGAGCAAGAKGGAGTCGTGGTCGGATTTTCCGCATCGCGGAAAGAGTAGCAGTGGTCCAGTGTATTGCCTGCACGAGGTGTGTTGGTTCATTGTCCTGTTGAAAAACAAATGATAGTCCCACTAAGCACAAACCAGATGGGATGGCGTATCGTTGCAGAATGCTGCGGTAGCCATGCTGGTTAAATGTGCCTTGAATTCTAAATAAATCAGTGTCACCAGCAAAGCACCCCCACACCATCACACCACCTCCTCCATGCTTCACGGTGGGAACCATACATGCAGACATCATCCGTTCACCTACTCTGCGTTTCACAAAGACACAGCGGTTGGAATAAAAAATCTCAAATTTGGACTCATCAGACCAAAGGACAGATTTCTAATCCTTTCTAATCCTGTCCATTGCTCGTGACTCTTTGCGCAAGCAAGTATTCTTCTTATTATTGGTGTCCTTTTAATAGTTGTTTCTTTGCAGCAATTCGACCAATAGTCAAATAGTCTCCTCTGAACAGTTGATGTTGAGATGTGTGTTACTTGAACTCTGTGAAACATTTATTTGGGCTGCAATTTCTGAGGCTGGTAACTCTAATGAACATTTCCTGTGCAGCAGAGGTAACTCTGGGTCTTCCTTTCTTGTGGYGGTCCTCATGAGAGCCAGTTTCATCATAGCGCTTGATGGTTTTGCGACTGCACTTCAAAAAACTATCAAAGTTCTTGAAATTTTCCRGATTGACTGACCTTCATGTCTTAAAGTAATGATGGACTGTTTCTCTTTTGCTTATTTGAGCTGTTCTTGCCATAATATGGACTTGGTCTTTTACCAAATAGGGGTGGATACTTTGAAGAATCTCAAATATAAAGTATATTTTGATTTGTTTAACACCTTTTTGGTTTCTACATGATTCCATATGTGTTGTTTCATAGTTTTGATGTCTTCACTGTTATTCTACAATAGTAAAAATAAAGAAAAACCTTTGAATGAGTAGGTGTGTCCAAACTTTTGACTGGTACTTTACATTGAACAACAGAGCAGCTTTTCGGTATGTTTTGTTATTTTTGMATAACAACAACTCGACGACGAAGTTGGCTCTTTTACAGTGGAGGTCAATTGGAAAGAATGTTTGTTTTCCCCAAATTTTGGGAGAGGAGAATTSCTTATTTTTACGTGAATATTGACTCGGAGTGTAGGGCTACCTGCCATCACATCTGGCTCCAAGGATCTTCCCTCGGAGACGAGGCCATTCCCCAAACTATTTAATAAAATGTCATATTGCATTCTGTCTTTGTTGTTCATTCAGTCAACCCTGTATTGGATTGAACTATAAAACGTTCTATTTTCGGATACCCAAAAAGCCTACTATTTAAAATGCAAGTATGGGTATTCGGACATGGCCAGTGAGTGTTTATGAGTGTGTCTGTATCCTTTCCTTTACATTTCTCTCTTCTCTGCTCACCCCCTCTCTTGCACCTTCTCCCTCTCTCTCTCCCTCTCTCAATATTTTTTTTTATAGCTTAATTTAATGTACAGTATACTGTAAATACTCCTGTGTTTGTTCCCTGTGAGGATGCTTGTTCTTTTTAATTTGTCAGCTTTCTGGAGGCCCCTCACCATTCTGCTCTATTTATTTATTTCTCTCTCTCTATTTCCCTTATTTTATTTATCTCTCTGTCTGATACTGCTGTCGCAATTAACTCTCATTGATTAACCATCAGTTTTACCTTCACGGTCAGGCGTTATAGCAGAGCGTTTTACTATTGCTCAGGGATGCTCTGGACATTGTGTACATTAGGAAAGTCTCTCCATGTTGGTTACTGCTTCTTCTTATTTTTTCCTTCCTTCCCTCTTGCGTGTTCCTCCACCCTGTCTCTCATCCTCTCTCCACATTCTCACTTCCATTCCTTCTCTCTTCTCTCTCTCTCTCCCCATTTATCTTTGTTTCCCTGTCTTGCTCCCCCTTCCTCTCCAGTCCGACGGGAAGCTATGCGTCGTCGGCAGAGTTGAGTCACTGCAGCAGCCAGCTGAGTGAGGAGGAGTACGAGCCGGAATACAGAGAGAGAGACCCTTATGATGAGAATGACTCCTACCACTCCTGCCACTCCTCTGTCAGCTACAGCAAAGGTTCTCCCGACTGGGACCCCGATGAGACCCAGGGGGCGTACAGCGACGAGGGGGGCTACAGTAAGGACGGGGGCGAGGAGGGGGCCATCTATGAGGAGAATGACAGGGGTCTGTATGAGGAAGAGGTGGCGTATGAAGGAGAGGAGGGGCACATATATGACGATGAGGATTACCTTCTGGATGGGACCCTCAGTGAGGATATAGAGGTCCCCTACACCCCTACCCCCACCAGCACGGCACCCCCCACACTGGACGTCCCAGGTGCTTCTAGACCCCCCCTGCAGAAACAGCCCTCTCTGCATCAACAGCAGGCTCCACCCAGCCAACCGCCCAGCCATGCCTCAAATCAGGCCCACCCTCCGGGCATGGCTCCAGGAGGACAGCCCTCGGGACAGCCACCCACCCAGGCCCCTCAAGCCCAGTCTCATCCCCAGCCAGCTCCTGCCCCAGCCCAGTCCTTCTTCTCCATGGCCAAACCCTTCTCAGCAGCAGTAACAGGCCTGGCCTCCTCTTTCCTGTCTTCTGGAGTCCCTACTGCCCAACCTGCTCAGGCTCACCTCCCAGCTTCACAACCCCAGCCCCAGTCTGCCTCCTCCATCCCCCCATCTCACCCCGCCACTGCCTCCCATGGGCCCCAGTCCACAACCACTGGCCCCCCCTCTCAGCTGAACTCCTCCACTGCCTCTCCCTCTCAGGCCCAGCCCCTTGCCCCTACAACCACCCAATCAGAGGGCCCTGATGCCGAACCCCCCCTGCCGGAGGACCAACTCCTCCTAGAGGAAGACAAACCCCTTCCCCCCAAAATTAGGACCCCCACCCCGACAGAGGAGGAGCACCCCATGGAAGATGAGGACCAACGGTATGACGAGAGTCGCCCCCCCACCCCCGTAGAGGAGGAGGAGCCCCTCCCAGAGAGGTAGACCCCCATCTCAAATCTTTTTCTGTTCTCCATGCGCAGAAGGGGCTTTGTTTATTGGGCCACCATATAGGGTGGACTGTGAAAAAGCACATAAGGGTGCGTCTGAAATGGCCCCCTATTCCCTTCCAGTGCACTACTTTTGACCAGGGACGTTTTGACGAAGTGTCTTGATTAACCCCACAGAACCCCCCTCCTTCCCCCTTAAAAACACATAAAAAATAACATTTGCCTTTCCTGAAATAACACTTGCGCTTGTCTTTTCCTACTATCGCTGACTGCTGATAGCTGCTTTATTGAGGATAAAATGTACTTACTTTGACTGTGAGATGTGGTTGTCTCACCTAACTACACTACATAACTAAAAGTATGTGGACACCTGCTCGTCAAACATGTCATTCCAAAATCATAGGTATTAATATGGAGTTGGTCCCCCCCTTTGCTGCTATAACAGCCTCCACTCTTTTGGGAAGGCTTTCTACTAGATGTTGGAACATTGCTGCGGTATTAGTGAGGTCAGGCACTGATGTTCGGTGATTAGGCCTGGCTCGCAGTCGGCATTCCAATTAATCCCAAAGGTGTTCGATGGGGTTGAGGTCAGGGCTCTGTGCAGGCCAGTCATGTTCTTCCACACCGATCTTGAAAAACCATTTATGTATGGACCTCGCTTTGTGCATGAGGGCATTGCCATGCTGAAACAGGAAGGGCCTTCTCCAAACTGTTGCCACAAAGTTGGAAGCATAGAATCGTCAAGAATGTCATTGTATGCCGTAGCGTTAAGATTTCCCTTCACTGGAACTAAGAGGCCTGAACCATGAAAAACAGCCCCAGACCATTATTCCTCCTCCACCAAACTTTACAGTTGGCACTATGCATTCGGGCAGATAGCATTCTCCTGATATCCGCCAAAACCAGATTCGTCCGTCGGACTGCCAGATGGTGAAGCGTGATTAACCACTCCACTGCTCCAGAGTCCAATGGTGGCGGGCGTTACACCACTCCAGCCGACTCTTGGCATTGCGCATGGTGATCTTAGGCTTGTGTACGGCTGATCGGCCATGGAAACCCATTTCATGAAGCTCCCAACAAACAGTTATTGTGCAGACGTTGCTCCCATTGGCAGTTTGGAACTTGGTAGTGAGTGTTGCACCCAAGGACAGACGATTTTTACGCCCTACGCGCTACAGCACTCGGCGTTTCCGTTCTGTGAGTTTGTGTGGGCTACCACTTCGSCTGAGCCGTTGTTGCTCCTAGACGTTTCCCTTCACAATAACAGCAATTACAGTTGACTGGGTCAGCTCTATCAGTGCAGAAATGTGATGAACTGACTTGTTGGATAGGTGGCATCCTATGATGATGCCACATTGAAATTCACTGAGCTCTTCAGTAAGGCTCTGCCAATGTTTGTCTATGGAGATTGCTTGGCTGTGTGCTCGATTTTATACACCTGTCAACAACGGTGTGGCTGAAAGAGCCAAATCCACTAACTTTATGGGATGTCCACGTACTTTTGTATATATAGTGTACCTGACTAAAATGTAGAGAAATGTTCAAAAGTAATGCACTATCTAGGGGCAAGGGGGCAATTTCGGGCCCAGATATAGAGTTGTTCTCAGACCTGCTCTTATCCTTGTAGTCCTCCTGTAGATGAGGAGCCCAAGGAGCCGGTGGACCCGTCCGTAAGGGCTAGGGAGAACTGGCGACGAATCATCGACAAGGTCCAACAGCAGCTTCGAGAGGTAAGGTATCGCACTCAAACCTTGTTCCCATGTCCCAGTCCTATACTACTGTCCCTACGCCTGATCCAGCCCCAGTCATATCCACATCCCTAAGCCTAAGCCTAACCTCAACTTCAACCCCAGCCCTATCCCCGGTCCTCTTGTCCTATCCCCCAGCCCCATCCCCTAACCCTTGCCTAACACGCCAGCCCTAAATTCAGCCCGGCCCTATCTAGTCTACCAACCCACTCCTACCAGCCTTGTTTCCAATCCTACCAGCCTTGTTTCCAGCCCCAGTCCCATCCAAAGTGCTTCATCCAGGTGTGGAGAAGAAGAGAGGGGACAGTAGCAGAAACATTCTAAAAGTCTCTAAGTACTTTCTGCACAGCTTTGAAAATGAATGTGATATGCATTATTTACTCCAAACGCTAGAGTGAATGGGTTCCCGAGAGTATTTTGAAAGTACATTTAGATACCGCAGTGCAGACCTAATGTGTCTCACAGCATACAATCAATATTTTAAATGATCTGAAAATACATTTTCTATAGATGGTGGTGCACATTTTCCCTTAGTATGGAAAAKAACTCAGTCAACTCTCTTTCAGTCTCACGGGACTGCTAAAACATTTGATTTGAACGTTTCGTTTGATTGATTTATCAGTTTGCTCACATTTATTCACATATCATTTTGCTAATCATTCTGTTTTAATTGAATGAATAAACACTTGCTTTGATGTTTTATGTGGGTTTTGTCACTTTGCTTTCCCCCTCCCCTTTTTCGTTTGTCCCACTACTTAGTTTTCTTTCCAGTTTCATGTCATTGCCATAGCGATACTCACATGCACTCTGGTCGGCCATGATTGGAGCAGATTGACAGGTGGGTACAATGATTGGTTGCTCAAGAGAATGGTGGACTTGTTGGCCAGTGATTTTTCATTAATGTCCT
Organism: Salvelinus sp. IW2-2015; assembly: GCF_002910315.2. NCBI lineage: Eukaryota > Metazoa > Chordata > Actinopteri > Salmoniformes > Salmonidae > Salvelinus > Salvelinus sp. IW2-2015. The sequence continues at coordinate 6,902,115 of NC_036859.1, read as the reverse complement.
GCGGTGCACACATACATTTTCTCTTCAATTTCACTTCACGACAACTATGCTGTCTTGTACAATGTTTAATTTGTTTGAATTTCATGGTTTGAATACTCTGCACATTCATTATTATGATTTTATAACTGTAACAATCTCTCAACAATCTCCAAGCTCGTAGGCGTTAACTACAGTCAGGTGAACTTGGCAAGAAACTTTTCCATCAATACCTTTTKTAGTGAACGCTTGCAAAATCAATCAATAACATTTAACTTTTTTATACCCGTTTGTTTTTAAGCAGTATGCAGTTGGAATTAATTTTCCTTTCAGTATTTATTCATTATATTTTTTCTTCAAATCTATGGGTTTAAGAAGGGCCTGTGCAGATTCAATCTGGCTTTCAATAAAACCAGACAAACAGCGTGAGGATGTGGGAGGCAGAATCCCAAGGTTGAATGAGTAACAACTCTCTCTTTCTCTATGGTATTTCTCTGACCCTGAGCTGGAGGATGGGAGTCTGAGTGTGTGACGAGGGAAAAGTACATTTGATTGCTGTGATGGTCTGTTMGGTTAATGCTACAGTCTGGAACTGGTAGATCTGTGTTTTGACTTTTGAATTAGTGATGTATAGCCATTGATCCTTGAAGAATATAGCTGTTTTTTTTTCTTCAGAATCATAGACTGTCGCTTTAATAACACACACAGATCTATGGCAGAGCTGCTCAATTCCAGGCCTTGAGGGACAAAGAAAGGCTGGTTTTCTTTTCTCCTTTGTGGTTGATTGATCAATTTATGTCATTGATTGGACAGAGTTCACTCACCTGGAGTTCTGAGTTCTGAATGGGTTCTTTAGTAGAAGGTCTCTATAGAAGTGATTTCACAGTTTATTAGGTCTAATTTAGCTCTATGACAGAAGGAAAGAGCTGGAGAGRGTGGGAGGGAGAGAGAAAGAGAAGGATGGAGAAAAAGAAAGACATTGAGAGAGGAAGATGAATAGATAGTGCAGCTTTGAGAATGTTGTCGGAGGTAGTCATCAGTGGTGGAGATGGTCTTGATTTCTCTGTTAGGGGGCTCGGGGGCATCTTCCCCCACACATTTTTTTTTAAAATTTACCAGCTAAATGCTGTCCTCTGGTKCACTCTGGACATGCTCTGCATATGGAGGAAATTGATATCAAACGTTTAGTGAAAGATTTTCATCACCCAGATATAACTGTACTCTTCCCTCCCTCCCTCCTCCCGGTCTTCTTTCTCTCTCCCTCTTCSCCCTCTTTCTCCAGGCACGAGGAGAGACATCCAATTCCTTGTGGTTTGGTAAAGGAGGGTGAGTTACCCATCACTGCTCAAAATAAAAGATCACATACAGTAACTACCACTCTACCACGGCAGCTCAGTGCAGTTACCACAATGAGATTTACATACTTACAGTAAATGCTATACTAACTAGCGTAGTACAACGATCAATAAATAAATGATTGCCACWACTGTGAGGTATGTAATACTGTAAAGTGTACATTTTCAGATTTTCCTCTTAAAATAGAGGATAGTTTCATCCACTGGCTCCAGTCCAGTGTATATTGACCGATGGGCTGGGTGCCCTGAGTGGACTGGCAGCTCATTTGTAAATGGCAGACCTTATTTTAGAGTGTGACCGCGGCTGCATTGAAAGTAACCAGCCCAATATATGCACGCTCAGTTAGCCAAATACACATCTGGCTGCTCATTCATTCAGGTGGAGTATTTCTTGCATATAGACATTTGGGACTCCTTGGTCACCTTGGTTTCACTGTTCAAATGTGTATGGCCAGGAAGTGACCACCCTCTCAAGGGCTTCATGTATAGAATAGGATCATTATTAGATTAGTCATACATTATCGTCCGGTTTTAAAAGTAAATAGCAATAATAAAAAAACATCTGGAGCACCTTGTCATCATCATTTCACTTCAACAAAATCGTCTAAACTTATCCGTAGCAGCGGATATAGGTCTGAGGGGTATACAGTATATTTGTTGGCTGGTGTATAACAGTAAGGTTGTTTTACCTGCTCAGGGTAGGAGAGGTTCTGTACAGCATCGACAGCATGCCTGACCTACGCAAGAAGAAAGGCCCCACCCTGGTCAGAGACCTCGTAAGTGACCACACACAYCACATCAACTTTACCTTGGCATATGCCACCCCGCCTCCCCCTTTTGGAATCATTACTGCCATTATTGGCCTTTCTGTCTGTTCAGTTTCCTCTGCAGCACTCTGGGGACCTAGCTCCCTCCCACAGACATCACACCCGCTCACTCTTTAGCCAGCCTTATGTCCTGGGAAATTGTGAAACCATGGCACAAAATGAGGGATTACCATTTTGCAGGGGATGGTGTGACAGGAAGTCTATRGCCATGACTCTAACTGTGGCATCCTCCGCCTGAGTCATATAGCTGTCAGGCAGCGAATAAGATGCCTACGTACGTAAAAGGAGGAAGAGGGCAGAATATATTAAAAGCCAAAAGCTGTTTAACACACACAAAACAGACACACACACTCATTTACATACACACCCTCTGCCTCCTTCCCCTTTCTTATACATTGTATATCAACATCTATCACATGCCACTCAACGAGACATGAGTATAAATCAATATGCTATATACAATTCTGATATGGTGTTTGTTTGCTGACATGTGTTCCCTCTCCCCCTTCCCTTGCATCTCTACTTCTGTCATGCAGTTACAGGCCATGGTGAGTACCTGTACCAACACATATACAGTACCACTCAAAAACCCTTGTAAACATAATATCCATACTTTAATTACACTATATATACAAAAGTAGGTGGACACCCCTTCAAAAGAGTGGATTTGGCTATTTCAGCCACACCCGTTGCTGACAGGTGTATAAAATTGGGCAACGCCGCCATGCAATCTCCATAGACAAACATTGGCCGTAAAATGGCCTTACTGAAGAGCTCAGTGACTTTYAAAGTGGCACCATCATAGGATACCACCTTTCAAACAAGTCAGTTTGTCAAATTCCTGCCCTGCTAGAGCTGCACCAGTCAACTTTAAGTGATGTTATTGTGAAGTGGAAACGTCTAGGAGCAACAACGGCTCAGCCACGAAGTGGTAGGCCACAAACTCACAGAATGGGACCGCCAAGTGCTGAAGCRCATAGCGCGTAAAAATCGTCTGTCCTCGGTTGCAATACTGAGTTCCAAACTGCCTCAGGAAGCAACRTCAGCACAAGAACTGTTCGTCGGGAGCTTMATGAAATRGRTTTCCATGGCCGAGCAGAAGCACACAAGCCTAAGATCATCATGTGCAATGCCAAGCGTCTGTTGGAGTGGTGTAAAGCTTGCCGCCATTGGACTCTGGAGCAGTGGAAACACGTTCTCTGAAGTGATGAATCACGCTTCACCATCTGGCAGTCMGACCGACGAATCTGGGTTTGGCGGCTGCCAGGAGAACGCTATCTGCCCGAATGCATAATGCCAACTGTAAAGTTTGGTGGAGGAGGAATAATGGTCTGGGGCTGTTTTCATGGTACGGGCTAGGCCTCTTAGTTCCAGTGAGGAAAATCTTAACGCTACAGCATACAATGACATTCTAGACAATTCTGTGCTTCCAACTTTGTTTCAACAGTTTGTGGAACGCCCTTTCCTGTTTCAGCATGAATATGCCCTCGTGCACAAAGCGAGGTCCAAACAGAAATGGTTTGTCGAGATCGGTGTGGATGAACTTGACTGGCCTGCACAGAGCCTTGACCTCAACCCCATCGAACACCTTTGGGATAAATTAGAACGCTGACTGCGAGCCAAGCCTAATCGSCCAACATTAATGCCCAACCTCACTGATGCTCTTGTGAATGAATGGAAGAAAGTCCATGCAGAAATGTCCCAACATCTAGAGGAAAGCCTTCCCAGAAGAGTCGAGGCTGGAGCAACTCCATATTAATGCCCAAGATTTTGGAATGAGATTTTCACATACTTTTGGTCATGTAGGTTCAAGACTCAAATTAAATGTATCATTTACTCTCTCTCTCCCTCCCTCCCTTTCTTGATCYCYCYYCCCCCCCCCCCCYCCMGTCTATGGCCTCTCAGAACGCTCGGAAGGCTGGGATCACCACGGCGATGGCCTGCAGCACCCTTGGCAATGAGGACCTGGTGGGTCACACAACTTATGACCTCAGCACAGCTAAAAAATATCCATTCAGTTTAATTCTCATTTCAATCAACTTTATTATTATCATCCCCAAGGGGCAATTTTCACCTGCGGAATATAACACTTTGAAAATAATATGTAGCCGACCACACTATTTAGTGCTGAAATGCAATTGATTTATTAAACAACCAAGGTTTTTGGCAGCTAGTGCCTTCATCAGGCAGTGTGCATGTATAATTAATACCATATTCCTCCCTCTGCCACTCTCTCTCTCTGCCTCTTTCTCTCTCTGCCTTTTTTCTCTCCCTCTCTTTTTTGCTCTCTCTCTCCCCCCTCTCCTTCCATCCCTTCTGCAGAAGAGTCATGTGTACAAGAAGACCCTACAGGCTCTGATCTACCCCATCTCCTGCACCACGCCCCATAACTTTGAGGTGTGGACGGCCACCACACCCACCTACTGCTACGAGTGTGAGGGGCTGCTGTGGGGCATCGCMCGCCAGGGCATGAGGTGCTCCGAGTGCGGGGTCAAATGTCACGACAAGTGCCAGGACCTTCTCAATGCCGACTGCCTGCAGAGTAAGGAACGCACATGTGCACACACACGAACACATGCACAAGCATTTCGCTACACTCGCATTAACAACGGCTAACCATGTGTATGTGAGCAAAAATATATATATTTGACATACAGTACCAGTCAAAAGTCTGGACACACCTACTCATTCCAGGGTTTTTCTTTATTTTTACTATTTTCTACATTGTAGAATACTACTGAAGACATCAAACCTATGAAATAACACATGTGGAATCATGTARTAACCAAAAAAGTGTTAAACAAATGAACATTTATTTTATATTTGAAATTCTTCAAAGTAGCCACCCTTTGCCTTGATGACCGCTTTGCACACTCTTGGCATTCTCTCAACCAGCTTCATGAGGTAGTCACCTGGAATCCATTTCAATTAATACTTGTGCCTTCTTAAAAGTTAATTTGTGGAATTTCTTTACTTCTTAATGCGTTTGAGCCAATCAGTTGTGTTATCACAAGGTAGGGTTGGTATACAGAAGATAGCCTGATTTGGTAAAAGACCAAGTCCATATTATGGCAAGAACAGCTCAAGTAAGCAAAGAGAAAGACAGTCCATCATTACTTAAGACATGAAGGTCAGTCAATCTGGAAAATGTCAAGAACTTTTAAAGTTTCTTCAAGTGCAGTCGCAAAAACCATCAAGCGCTATGATGAAACTGGCTCTCATGAGAACCGCCACAGGAAAGCAAAACCCAGAATTACCTCTAATGAACTTATCGACTGCAGCAGAGTTACCAGCCTCTGAAATTGCAGCCCAAATAAATGTTTCACAGAGTTCAAGTAACAGACATCTCAACATCAACTGTTCAGAAGAGACTGCGTGAATCAGGCCTTCAGGGTTGAATTGCTGCAAAGAAACCACTACTAAAGGACACCAATAAGAAGAAGAGACTTGCTTGGGCCAAGATAACACGAGCAATGGACATTAGACTGGTGGAAATCTGTCCTTTGGTTTGTTGAGTCCCAATTTGTGATTTTTGGTTCCAACCGCCTGGTCTTTGTGAGATGCAGAGTAGGTGAACAGATAATCTCCGCATGTGTGGTTCCCACCGTGGAAGGAGGTGTGATGGTTTGGGGGTGCTTTACTGGCGACACTGTCTGATTTATTTAGAATTCAAGGCACACTTAACCAGCATGGCTACCACAGCATTCAGCAGCGATACGCCATCCCATCTGGTTTGCGCTTAGTGGGACTATCAATTGTTTTGCAACAGGACAATGACCCAACATACCTCCAGGCTGTGTAAGGGCTATTAGACCAAGAAGGAGAGTGATGGAGTGCTGCATCAGATGACCTGGCCTCCACAATCACCCGACTCAACCAATTGAGATGTTTTGGGATGAGTTTGGACCGCAGAGTGAAGGAAAAGCAGCCAACAAGTGCTCAGCATATGTTGGAACTCCTTCAACGACTGGTTGGAAAAGCATTCCTCATGAAGCTAGTTGAGAGAATTCCAAGTGTGCAAAGCTGTCATCAAGGCAAAGGGTGACTACTTTGAAGAATCTCAAATATAAAATATATTTTGATTTGTTTAACACTTTTTGGGTTATTACATGATTCCATATGTGTTATTTCATAGTTTTGATGTCTTCACTATTATTYTACAAAGTAGAAAATAGTAAAAATAAAGACCCTTGAATGAGCAGGTGTGTCCTAACTTTGGACTGGTACTTTATGTAGAACTACTGTATCTAATTTTTACATTACACACGCACTATATTTTCTCCTTACACTCTCTACATAYAGAGAGAAATACATACCCATTACTCTCCTCTCTCTCTTTCTCCCCCCCTCTTCCTTTTCAATTTATCTCCTGTGTAATGGGCTGTTATCCCTTCTGTTTCTCTCCTCTCTCACTCCTGGACTCAGTCCCTCCATCCTTATTACTTCTCTAATTCACATTCCCCAAGATTAGATTTTTAGCTCAATTCGCTACTGTCTCTTTTATCTCCTATTACTCACTTGTCCCCTCTCCCCACTTTTCCTCAGGAGCCTTTACTCTGAAGGTTTACCCAAATGACCCTCACTGCCTCTTTTCTCACTCCATCTCCTATTCTCCATCTATACCAGGGATGGGCAACTTTGATTGGGGGCCACAAAAAATCTGAACTCATCATGAAGGGCCACAGTGGCAGTGGGGGGGAATTGATCTATACCCTTTTATCTCTCCCTCATTTTTCCCCCCTCCATCTTTCTCTGCTTGTCTTTCTCCCTCCTTCATGCCCTTTAACTTTTATTGCCTCACTCTCCCTTCTCTCTCTTTTTTCCTCTCCTTTCTTTCGGCTCTTTTCCTATATGCTAACCCCTATCCTTCCCCTCCCTCTCTCTCGTCTCCCAGGGGCAGCGGAGAAGAGTTCTAAGCATGGGGCAGAGGACCGAACCCAGAACATCATCATGGTTTTAAAGGACAGGATGAAGATCAGAGAGAGGAACAAACCGGAAATCTTYGAGCTCATCCAGGAAGTGTTTAGYGTCGTCAAGGCGACGCACGCCACGCAGATGAAGCAGATCAAACAGAGCGTGCTCGATGGGACGTCCAAGTGGTCGGCCATGATCAGCATGACTGGTAAAACAAGGACTGAGATTGARATTGAGATTAGATTTGGTAGGTGTTGGGATTAAATGTATAATATGAGGGGGTGTTGGTTACTGACTGGCAGTAGGAACAGTGCATCAGTAGACTTGCCTTTGCCAAACAGAGAATAAATTATATTTTACATGTTTGCTTTTGAGTACTTTCTTTAGMATATGCTCTTATCCAAAGTGTTTTTGGTGTGTATTTAAGTAAGGAGACTGAAACAACCATTTAGCTACTACACTCTGCGTGGTGTATGCCCAGAGTCTAATGGTGTGACCTGTGTCTGTCTCTCAGTGCAGTGTGCACAGGGCCTTCAGGCCAAGGACAAGACCGGCTCCAGTGATCCCTACGTCACAGTTCAGGTGGGCAAGACCAAGAAGAGGACCAAGACCATCTATGGTAACCTCAACCCTGTCTGGGATGAGAACTTCCACTTGTGAGTACAGCGAGTGTGTGTCTGTCGGTCTGTGTGGCTATGTGTGGTTAAGTCTGACATCATTTTGTCATCTCGTAGCGAATGCCACAACTCGTCGGACCGGATCAAGGTACGCGTGTGGGATGAAGACGATGACATCAAGTCCAGGGTGAAGCAGAAGTTCAAACGGGAGTCCGATGACTTCCTGGGTCAGACCATCATCGAGGTCCGCACACTCAGCGGCGAGATGGACGTATGGTACAACCTGGGTGAGTGATAGAGAGGGAGTTTTGGGGAAAGAGAGGGGTGGGAGAGGAGAGAGAGAGAGAGAGAGAGATGAAGGAAATGGACAGACGAAGAAGGAAAAATGATCAGAAGAGAAGAGGGCATTAAAAGTCAACCCAATAGAATGTCTTGACGTGAGTGTGTTGGTGTCCTCTGGCAGACAAGAGAACAGACAAGTCGGCTGTGTCTGGAGCCATCCGGATGCACATCAGTGTAGAGATCAAAGGATGTTTAAGGTAGTATACGTGGTCTTCCGTTTATCCATGTCAGTACAATTGCCTTGTCTAGCACGAAAGTAGAGACCTACCGTATCCTTACTTTACCGTACCATATCACAACATCCACAAACACACATTCATCACGACATTCATCACATCACATCACACACAGCACATCCTCGTCTACTACTCCACACATCACTACATCATCTTAGTCACACTACTATCACACACAACACTACAACTTAACACACCACACACACACACACTACTACACTCTATACAGTTTCCCGGCTGGTGTTGTGGAAGACGCTGTTCCAGTACACTACAGAGGAGCAGAACAGTGGTGTGGTGAAGATACCTGATGCCAAAGGAGACGACGCGTGGAAGGTGTACTTCGAGGAGACTCCTCAGGAGATCGTGGATGAGTTTGCCATGCGTTACGGAGTGGAGTCCATCTACCAGGCTATGACGTCAGTACCATCACCATACAGAACACATACAGAGAGTTTGGAAGTTGGTTTCAACCAGAGACATTGCTATACATAAATACATTTATACAATGGGTGGTTCTAACCCTGAATGCTGATTGGTTAAAACCRCATTCCAGCCAGTGTCCAGACAGACAGGCAGGCAGGCAGTGTTTCTCAGCCAGTCAAAATCATGAATCACCTGGCATCATTTGTATTGACATATAGAAAGAAATGTCAATTGAAAAAAAGGTCAAGCAAAATGAAGTGTGGCTAGTTTGCAGTCTATCCAGCTTCAGTTTGAAGTGATTGTGTTTGCTGTGTTGTTGGCTAGCTCCTCTGAACAACCGTGTCCTTACGAGAGAGTACATTTTCTACATCAGGTGAAATCGTGCAGCATTAGCTATGGATGTATCCAAATAAATGTCACTAGAAAACAGTTTAAACAAATGCAACTGCAGCTACTTTGTTGTTATTCTGGCTGCACTGTTTGATGTGACTAAGTTAGTCGTAGTTGGCTAACTAGCGAGCAAGGGATAAGAACGCTGCCAGCCAGTATGGCAATGGAACATTTAGAACGAACGACTGGGTCGCGTCCATAGATACAGAACAAAAAGGCTGAACGACTGGGTCGCGTCTCTGGCAACCAAACCGATAGAACAAATGACCAGCCGGCTTGGGTAGCAACCCTACATTTGTGTCAGGACTATATCTTGTGGAAGGATGAAATAGTATGAATAAATTAATAAAAACATTTTTATTGAAAATATGTAAATTATTATTTGAATATGTTGGTAACCAGTTGTATAAAAGTGGAACTGACACTCTACGGCTTTGCATTATTTTCCAGAGAACGCATAGAGCCCCGAGTTGATTATCCCTTTCAGACCATTGCTATAATTTAACACATTTGCCGCTAGAAATGTATTCAACATCCACTGAAGTATCTAGCAAGTTTACTAGATAGCTACTGTAGTTGCTTTGATAACCAAACAGACTTGCTAGTTTAGCTAACCAACCCATCAATCCTAGTTTGCTATTATGAAAATCGAGCTAAAATCTAATTTTATTGGTTACATACACATGGTTAGCAGATGTTAATGCGAGTGTAGCGAAATGCTTGTGCTTCTAGTTCCGACAGTGCAGTAATAACCAACGAGTAATCTAACCTAACAATTCCACAACTACTACTGTTGAATACTCCTTTTCTGATTGGTTTGAAGGGCATTCTAGAGCGTGCATTATTTCCTGAGCTACTTCGGTGGATGYTGAACACATTTCTACCTGCAAATGAACACATTTCTAGCAAAGTATTTTTCCATAGAACGCCTTGTTGGTTATCCCTTAAATAAATATATGTCTTATATGTTTTAACTTTACATTAAGAGAACAAGTATTATGTACCATCTACCAGTGTGTCAACCCAGACGTTCTGTTTTTGACTGTGATAACATGTAACAATACAGAATACAACACACTTGAGACTACTGTGGGCTACAACCTACACTGGACAGACAAACGACAACATGTTTCATACCTAAAAATCCCAGTTAATATGAATATAATTATGACATTGTGTGTGTCCACAGCCATTTTGCATGCCTGTCGTCTAAGTACATGTGCCCTGGTGTACCCGCGGTGATGAGTACCCTTCTGGCCAACATCAATGCCTACTAYGCYCACACCACCCAGTCCACCAATAACGTCTCRGCATCAGACTGCTTCGCCGCATCCAACTTTGGAGTGAGTTCATTAGTGTATACTTTTAGGGGCGGTTTCCCAGACATAGATTAAGCCTAGTCTTGGATCTAAAAGCTATTTCAATGGAGATTCTCTTTAGTCCAGGACTACACTTAATCTGTCCCGGAAACCAACCATTATTGTTTTAGGTTGACATTTTATTAAAAGCTATTTCATTTAAAATCGTATTAACTGTGTTGATTAATTATGAATGGAAATGTCTTCTTCGAGATTAAAGGATATGATAGAGATGACATGTTGAACTGTGCAGGTAAAGTAGAAAGGAAAGTTGTTTCAAAACCGGAACACTGTCCTGAGGGCCCTCTGCCCTAATACAGCCTCCAACCCCCATTTTCAAACGGTGGCCCAACCTACATCCCCAACTGCCCAATCAGATACACCAAACTAAGCTAGATCCTGTCCTGGGTTGACATAAGCAAAATATACACGTGTATATATATATATACTGTCAGCTGAGATGATGTTACAATTTTTTATCCTGTTTTATCTTGTCCTGTGTGGGTAGAAGGACAGGTTTGTGAAACTTCTAGACCAGCTCCACAACTCCCTGAGGATTGACCTTTCCATGTACAGGGTAATGTCAACTTTTTTCTTTCACTGTTTTCTATTGTGTGTTCAGTGTTTTGAGAGCCTTTTTAAAGTGTTGTACTTCACACAAACACTGGTTTATATTGTGTTATGTATGAAAGTCACTGTTTTAGATTAGTCCTCTATTCCATTATAGGCATTTTCTATTTTAGTTGTTTTTCTTTGTGAATATTTTGTGTTTTGTGTAAATTGGATTTATTCTTCCAGTTCCATCTGTAAGACACTGTATACAGGCCATTAGATATACTTTTCTTGCAGTTGACATTATTATATTTATATTTTACTTTTATTCGACCAGAAGTTGAAGGGCATGATGGAGGAGATAGTATAATTTTATAGTAGTCTATTCTAGCAAAATAAACATTACATTCTAAGTTAGATAGGCCTTCAACTAGCCATGTTTATTCTACCAGTCTTGTGATATCTGATCCTGTTTTTCAAGAACACATCACTGTTCGTAACAGTGTTTGTGTTTCTATACTGTTTTCAAGTATATATCAGTGTGTTTGTGTTTGTAGAATAACTTCCCGGCTAGTAGCCCTGAGAGGCTGCAGGACCTCAAGTCCACTGTAGACCTACTGACCAGCATCACCTTCTTCAGAATGAAGGTGAACAAAACTCTATTCATCTTCTTCTTCTTCGTATCTGTTTCCTCAAGTCCTAGAGCCGGCCTGTRCCAGCTAACATTTTATTCCAGGAAAGAAGCAATATATTATGTGGATTCWTAAATAGACTTACTTGCTAAGCTAGCTCTTGAGTAGGCACTGAAGACCACCCTGGTCTCCCGAGCTTACATTCTGTTTCACTACACGGATTCAGTAAAACAAAACCAGAGYGCAGCGGTCAGGATGGTTTGATCAGGCTAGCTCTTGAGGGTTAGGCAACATTTAGCACCAGTTAAGGTGTATGAGCCATATACAGTGCATTTGTAGCATTATAGCCTTCGTCTAAAATGTATTAAATAAAATGTTTTCCTCAAATCTACACAATACCCCATAATGACAAAGCGAAAATAGGTTTTTAGAAAATGTTGCAAATGTATAAAAAAACGAATGCCTTATTTACAGAAGTATTCAGACCCTTTGCTATGAGACTCGAAATTGAGCTCAGGTGCATCCTGTTTCCATTGATCATCCTTGAGCTGTTTCTACAGCTTGATTGCAGTCCACCTGTGGTAAATTCAATTGATTGGACATGATTTGGAAAGGCACACACCTATCTATATAAGGTCCCACAGTTGACAGTGCATGTCAGAGGAAAAACCAAGCCATGAGGTCGAAGGAATCGTCCGTAGAGCTCCGAGAGAGGATTTTGTCGAGGAACTGATCTGGGGAAGGGAACCAAAAAATGTCTGCAGCATCAAATGTTCCCAAGAACACAGTGGCCTCCATCATTCTTAAATGGAAGAAGTTTGGAACCACCAAGACTCTTCCTAGAGCTGGCCRCCCGGCCAAACTGAGCAATCGGGGTAGAAGGTCCTTGGTCAGGGAGGTGACCAAGAACCCGATGGTGACTCTGACAGAGCTCTAGAGTTCCTCTGTGGAGATGGAAGAACCTTCCAGAAGGACAACCATCACTGCAGCACTCCACCAATCAGGCCTTTATGGTAGAGTGGCCAGATGGAAGCCACTCCTCAGTAAAAGGCACATGACAGCCCGCTTGGAGTTTGCCAAAAGGCACCTAAAAGACTCTTTTAGAACATGAGAAACACTATTCTCTGGTCTGAYAAAACAAAGTTTGARCTCTTTGGCCAGWATGCCAAGTGTCACGTTTGGAGGAAACCATTWCCTGGCCAATACCATCCCTACGGTGAAGCRTTATGGTGRTAGWATCATGCTGTGGGGATGTTTTTCTGTGGCAGGGACTGGGAGACTAGWCAGGATCGAGGGAAAGATGAACGGAGCAAAGTACAGAGAGATCCTTGACGAGAACTTGCTCCAGAGCGCTCAGGCCCAACATTTTCTAAACACCTCAGACTGGGGTGACGGTTCACCTTCCAACAGGACAACGACTCTAAGCACACAGCCAAGACAACGCAGGAGATGGCTTCGGGACAAGTCTCTGAATGTGCCTTGAGTGGCTCAGCCAGAGCCCGGATTTGAACCCGATCTAACGTCTGGAGATAACTGAAAATAGCTGTGCAGCAATGCTCTCCATCCAACCTGACTCAGCTTGAGGATCTGCAGAGAAAGAATGGGAGAAGCTCCAAATACAGGTGTGCCAAGCTTGTCATGTCATACCCAAGAAGACTCGAGGCTGTAATTGCTGCCAAGGGTGCTTCAACAAAGTACTGAGTAAAGGGTCTGAATACTGTGTAAAAGTGATATTTCAAATTTGCCAACTTTTCTAAACACCTGTTTTTGCTTTGTCATTATGGCGTATTGTGTGTGTAGATTGATGAGGGAAAAAAAACTATTTCATCAATTTAGAATAAGGCTGTAATGTAACAAAATGTGGAAAAAGTCAAGGGGTCTGAATCCAAATGCACTGCATGCTAATGCTAAGCAACTGACCTTTGAACTTCCTGTGTGATCAGGTCCAGGAGCTGCAGAGCCCCCCCAGGGCCAGTCAGGTGGTGAAGGACTGTGTCAAAGCCTGTCTCAACTCCACCTACGAATACATCTTCAACAACTGCCACGAACTCTATGGCAGAGAGTACCAGACAGACCCTGTGAGTGTGGTTGGGTGTTTGTGTGATGTGTATGCATGCATATCTCTGTGTGTCTGACCCTCTCTCTCGCCAGGCTAAGGCTGACGTTCCAGAAGAGCAGGGTCCCAGCATCAAGAACTTGGATTTCTGGTCCAAACTCATCACCCTCATCGTCTCCATCATAGAAGAGGACAAGAACTCCTACACACCCTGTCTCAACCAGTGAGTGTGTCTCTCTCTCCTTCTCTCTCTCTCTCCCTCCCTCTCCCCCTYTCTGAACACTGTTCTTCTGCCCCCTGTAGGTTTCCTCAGGAACTGAACGTGGGCATCATCAGTGCTGAGGTCATGTGGAACATGTTTGCTCAAGACATGAGATATGCCATGGAGGGTATGTGTGTGTTTGCGAGTGTGCATATGTGTGTTGTATCAATCAATAAGTCCCTAAACTAATGCTACCAACCTGTCTCTGCTTCCCAGAGCATGAGAAGAACCGGCTGTGTAAGAGTGCTGATTACATGAACCTGCACTTCAAGGTGAAGTGGCTCTACAACGAATACTGCAAAGAGCTGCCCACCTTCCAGAAACGTGTACCTGAGTATCCAGCGTGAGTGTCCTTTATCTCATCTAATTCAGCTCTTTTTTTACGGAAAATCCATAAAAAAATATATATTTTGGGGGCTTGTTATCACATAATGAGATGATTTTGTGGACCCTTTCTCTGCCATCTCATAGGTGGTTTGAGCCGTTTGTCATCCAGTGGTTGGACGAGAACGAGGAAGTGTCCAGAGACTTCCTGCACGGTGCCCTAGTGAGGGACACAAAGGACGGGGTAAATTCACATCCGTTTCCTCTCTTGAGATATCAAAAATAAATTGGCTATGTTTTGTATTACAGGCTTCTATTTACCTTTTTTGTTATTTGCCCCGACCATACATCGTCATTGTAACTGCGTAGTCATTTCTCGATCATCGATACTGTAGGTTTATTACTTATTTGAGATTCATTGAAATGATTTTAAAACTCTTCAACGTAAGTACCTTTACAAATGAACAGTGATGGATTGATTCAAATAAAGTCCAAGGTACTAAAGATCCTACCGATCCTAGTCTACTCTGTGATTTCACTGTGAATGCTGTAAACACCCAACAGAGAAATGAMTCCCCTGTCCTTCCCACCACACTCCCATCTGTACTTCCCTTTACTCAGCACCTAGTGGTCCGGGAGAGAGGAAGAGACAGGTTAGAGGCTCCGCACAATCAATATATGGCCAATAACACACAGACATGAGACCTAACACACACTGCAGCCCTCGAGGAACTGGTCGACGCAGATGAGCAGGTTCCCTCCCCTCATTCGCCTGTGGTCCTTGGGGTCCAATGTTTGTCGCCCACAGCATCTTCTTGTTTCCTGTGTCAGCGGGAATCCAGTCCCACCGCCACCCTCCCCTTCACGACACCGCTCAATGCCCCGCTAATGACAGGAGGTGTTAATGAGGGCTCTGCTCCCCATCATATCCCTAATCACCACACCATTCGTGTGGAGAGAGGAACCAGCCACGCACTGTCTATTCATAGAGAATTCAACAGCACTTGCCATCTATCTTTAGCTTATAACATGAAATGTTTGGCCTCGAAAAAGGGGGCATCCCTCTCCTGTTCTATGAAGTGTGGGGATCCCAGTCTTGATCGCTACAGACTACAGATCACTATTACTTGTGACTTTTGTTAGATATCAAAGTGCTTGATATAATCCCCCCTCTCGTCCATTCTCCCATCTCCCTCTACCCCGTTCCTCTCTTCTCTGCCATGGCACCTCTCTCCCTCTCATCCCCCACACTCCTCATCCCCTTCGCTGGTCTCTCCCCTCTTCTCCCCCCCTACAGTTCCAGGTAACGTCTGAGCATGCTCTGTTCTCATGCTCGGTGGTGGACGTGTTCTCCCAGCTCAACCAGAGCTTTGAGATCATACGCAAGCTAGAGTGTCCCGACCCCCAGATCGTAGGCAGCTACATGAAGAGATTCGCCAAGGTACCACTCTCCCTGTTGACCTTACCAATATGGCTGACATTTCAGACTGTGTTGGTCTATGATGTGTGACTGTAAAAAGCCTTTATGAATATGATATAATGTGGAGGTCTGCTGTGATCGAACACTAACATGGTTAAACGATACAGAAGATGCTCATTATCTCTACCCCTCTCTCTACCCCGCCCTCTCTCTCTCTTTCTTTCTTTCTGTCTCTCCCTCTCTCTGTCAGACCATCGGCAATGTCCTGCTGTCCTATGCTGAGATCATTTCCAAAGAGTTCCCCAAACAGTGCGGGAACAAGGAGAAAGAGAAAGTGGTAGGTTAGGGAAAGGTCACGTGCATGTGTACTGTAAGTGAATGAGAACTGATTGTGGTTTAGAGGGAGAAGCTGGACTGGCTCCCAGAAAACCAAGTCTCCCAGTGGACTGATTCATCTATAGTCAACACTGAGCCTAGAGCCTCTGTCTGTCTGCTCTGCCTCTGCTTGGATCAGCAAGATACAGTTTTGTCTGTCTCTCTCTCTCTCTCTCTCTCTCATATCATCAAGATAAAGAGAAGCTGTATCTGTCTGCCTGCTTGTATCAGCGACATACAGCTTCTGCAAAGTTGCAAGGGATGATCTCTAATTATGTGTCCTCCTTTCCCCTCAGCCTTGTATCATCATCAATAACATCCAGCAGCTGAGAGTGCAGCTGGAGAAGATGTTTGAGGCCATGGGAGGCAAAAATGTGAGTTTGTCAACCCTCAACATCATTGTAAAAATGTGTACCTACAATGTAATGATTGCGCTGTGCCCACAGTGTCATTTTCTATGTAAAAACATGTATTATTAAGGGCACTTACTTCCTGCTATGTAAATACATGTATTAAGGACACTTACTTCCTGCCCCCAGCTTAACGTGGGGGCCAGTGACTTCCTGAAGGACCTGCAATTAAAGCTCAACAACGTCATGGACGACCTTAGTAGGATATTCGCCGTCAGGTGTGTGTGGAGTTGTTTAGTTGAAGCATTGGTGCTTCCAGGGTAGTATTCATTAGGACATGTAACAGAACTCCCTCTTTCAATCTGTTTTCTTCCGCCTTGGTGCCTAATGAATTTGACCCTGAGTTGTGGGTTTTTATGGCTGTGTCGGTGTGTAGTTTCCAGCCCCATATTGAGGAGAACGTGAAGCAGATGGGCGACATCCTGGGCCAGGTGAAGGGACAGACTGTTACTGACAACAACAGCGTGGCCGGGGACGCAGACAACGTCCTGCAGCCCATCATGGACTTCCTCGACACCAAGTGAGACAAAGGGCCAGAGATGCACTCACAGATACACACACACACACACACTCTCTCTCTCTCTCTCTCTCTCTGTTCTGTGTGTGTTAAAATGTGTGTATTCTCTCCTCCCTAGCCTGTCGCTGTTTGCTAAGATCTGCGAGAAGACCGTACTGAAGAGAGTGCTGAAGGAACTGTGGAAACTGGTTATCAACACTATGGAGAAAAGCATTGTGCTCCCACCATTCACAGACCAGTCAGTGAGTGTAACACACACTTTTTCCTACGTCTACAAACCTGCACAAAACTCTTCAGTACATTCTCTCTGGTATAATACTGAATCTACCGTTCGTTCATAAATCTAAGGTTCTGGTTAGAATACGAGGTTGCGAACATACCCATTGGCTAGAATGAGAGGTAGAGGATTGAATGGTTACTTCCACTCCCTGCTGGTTGTTGATCGGTTGAGAAGGGCCTTCAGATTCACTGACCCCCCTCTCTCTCGCCATCACCCCCCCTCTCTTTCTCTCCTCCTTAGGCTATAGTAAGTAGTGTGTGTGTGTGTTTCGCCCTGTCTGCTGTGTCAGCATGGACACACAGGCTCCTCTGCTACCTGCGACAGCACAGCATCACTCTTCTTGTCCCCCATGCTACTCTATGTACCCACCTCTCCTTCTCAAATTGAGCCCAAGACCCTACCCACCACTTGTATAACTCTAGAAAAATGTGCTTGGTGTAAGCAGTAAGGCCATAAGGCTTGCACCTGTCCACTCCCACCAGATCTACACGATTGACTAGTAGGTAGGGGCGAGGGGTGGATTTGAGTGAGTTGAATAGTGTCAGGATCGTCCCCTGTATTTTAGATTGGCGCATGGTGCACGACTGACAGATGGGTTACCTGACCCGGTGCCACTGCAATACAGCGCCGTACCCCTCCTTACTCTTCTCCTTACTCTCCTCCCTTACCTCCTGTCTTATCTTTTGTCCTTCCCGCTAAAGTGTTGCCTGTACGTGGAATGGATTGGGGGTTTCCGCACAACCCGGTACTGGATTTGAAATCTCTCCTGCACATGCCTTTTCCCCCCCGATTTTGTCTTTATTGTGACATGTTACGTTTAGCGACGTATAAACTCTCCCCTCGTCATCCTACTCCCTCTTCTGTCATCACACTCTTCTCTCTCTCAACCGCATTCTTTCTTTTCTTTTTCTCTCTCTCTCTCTCAACCTCTCTTTCTCTCTCCCCTCCACAGGGCACTCAGTTGATCCTGAACGCAGCTAAGGAGTTGGGCCAGCTCTCCAAGCTCAAGGTAATGATGCCACGTTAGGATGACTTCCTTTCTACAGCACATTTCAGACACAATGCAGTCCTGTCATGTAGCGTGTCGTATTAACTACGTTGTCGCATTAACTAACTCAGTCTCTGTTTCCCTGACCCGCAGGAGCACATGGTGCGAGAGGAGGCCAAGGCTCTCACTCCTAAACAGTGTGCCGTCATAGAGCTCGCATTGGACACTATTAAGGTACAGTATACATTATGTACACTTTGTAGGATGGATGACATGTGTAGTATGTGTTAAGTACTATGTAGTACATTGAAATAAAATGCACTTTACTTAAAGCATCCAGGTATAAAGCTTCATAACTTGTTATAAGCATCTGTGAACCTACATAATGTATAATATTATAATATGTTATGTCTCTATGGATAAATAACAATGCCTGTTGGCCTCTCCCCCTGCAGCAATACTTCCATGCGGGCGGGGTGGGCCTGAAGAAGACGTTCCTGGAGAAGAGTCCTGACCTGAAGTCTCTGCACTACGCCCTGTCCCTCTATACACAACACACTGACAAGCTCATCAGGAAGTTTGTCCTCTCCCAAAACGCTCAGGGTACGACTCTCTCTCTGTCTGTCTGGATGGCTGGCTCTCTCCGGCTCTTCACTTCTCTCTCTGTCTCTCTGTCTGTCTGGATGGCTGGCTCTCTCCGGCTCTTCACTTCTCTCTCTCTCTGTCTGTCTGGATGGCTGGCTCTCTCCGGCTCTTCACTTCTCTCTCTCTCTGCCTGCCTCTGTGAATGGTAACTCTGGTCGTGAGATTTGGTACAACGATACATGTGAGCTGGGATATCCTGCTGAACGTTTTTCTCTCTCCCTGCTAGTCCATGGAGGGAAGGGGGTCAGGTATACCCTCAATGAAGACACATTTCCAGAGAAGGGTAAGTGCCTTTGCCGGTGCCTCACCCCTCGACCCTCTCCATACTCATTCAATGTAAACAGCGTGTTTCAGGAGAATTACAGTCTGGTGCTAACCAGCTGCAGGCTTTAACCCTGGCTCTGAACCTACTGTAGCTATGGGCCAGCCACCCCAAGCACTGCTGCACCCTTACACTAACCGGATTAAACCGATATCTGTCCAGCCCTTGTAGGCCACACAGACACATACTTGTGCACATGACGATAAAACTTGGATGAAAGGTTTTAATCAGGGAATGGATAATGGAGGAGAGGATTCCAGTGGTGGAATGATCCCAACGTCTAGACATAGCCAGACACACACACACACACCGACACAGCATGYATTGTGGAGACAGATTTATCAGCCTGCCTTTGCTTTATTGTGCATTAAACTTGCTTGCTACCAACTGCAACACTTCGGGGGTCACAGAGTGTTCTGGTCAACAGAAGTGATCTCAACGCTGTGTCTTATGTCACGGTTAACACTTGACCTCTGGTAGGGTCGGGAGTGGAGGAGCCAATCGGAGAGGTGGTCATGCATGTGGAGATCTTCACCCACCCCAACACTGGAGAACACAAGATCACTGTGAGAGGTGAGAGATGGAGGGAGGGGGTGAGGGGGAAGGAGATGGAGGGGGTGATGGGGAAAGGGAGGGCATAAGGTAGGGGTAATGATGGGCTTTACATACATAATTGCACTAGACTTGAGCTTCTCTGAAATGCACTGCAAAAACACACAACCCTTTCTCTCTCCCAGTGGTGGCTGCCAATGACATTAAGTGGCAGACCCAGGGGATCTTCCGTCCCTTCGTGGAGGTCTACATCATCGGTCCCCACCTCAGTGACAAGAAGAGGAAGCACGCCACCAAGTCCAAGAACAACAGCTGGTCGCCCAAGTTTAACGAGACCTTTCAGTAGTGAGTATATCAGGCCTATTTCTGGTTAGGGTGTGTGTGCTTGCGTGTCAATGTCAATATGTGTGCACTATCCAACCCACCTCTTCTCCGTCTCCTCTCCAGTTCCCTGGGCAGTGAGTTGGGTCCTGAGGGCTATGAGCTGCAGCTGTGTGTGAAGGACTACTGCTTCGCCAGGGAGGACCGTACGGTGGGCATGGCCCTGATGCAGTTGAAGGACATGGCCTCTAGGGGCAGCGTGACGTGCTGGCTCCCCCTGGGGAAGAGGGTCCACATGGACGAGACGGGCCTGACAGTACTGAGGATCCTATCCCAACGCAACAACGATGAGGTGGCCAAAGAGTTCGTCAAGCTGAAGTCAGACCAGCGCTCTGCCGAAGAGGGACAGGGGAGCTGAGAGAGAACAGGTCTAGAGATACTGCTGCAGACACACACAGTCGCGCAACAGACACACAGGGGTACACATGGATTCATACACCGCACACAAACGTGCACTGTACATACACACAAACAATACAGGAAAACACATACGTGAACCCACACAACATATGCATATGTTATACAAAACATGGTCATAAACACACTAATAATCTCGATCACAATGATTAGCACGTGTACAAACACTGGCCAAMGGTTCCTTTGGCCATAGATAGATTTTGGACACCTATCTATCAATTTCTGCTGCTCTCTTTCACTCTTGCATATTACATCAAATTTTTCTATACATTTAATGCAGAAATGTGAGAGAGTGAAAAAAATATCACCTGAGGAGTTATGGATGACTTTGCACTTTGACCTCTCTGCATGTTCAGGAGAGCAGCCCTAACCCCAACTCTTACTCCTCTGTCTGTTTCTGTATGTCTGTCTGTCAATATAAGTCTGTTGTTCTCTCTCTGTTTTTTTACTGTTGTGCTGTTTTCCTGCTGTGTGACGTGTTCTGGGTAGAAGATGCCATCAGGCACAGATCTAGGATCGGCTTACAATCCCCTTGTCCTCATTTTGCCTGTTAGGGAGGGGGAAATTTAACTCTGATCTTACAGCGCCTTCGGAAAGTATTCAAAACCCTTGACTTTTTCCACCTTTTGTTACGTTACAGCCTTGTTCTAAAATGTATTAAATGTTTTTTTTACTCATCAATCCACACACAATACCCCATAATGACAATGCAAAAAAAAAAAAAAAACTTATTTTTTTCTAATTTATAAAAAATATCACATTTAAGTAAGTATTCAGACCCTTTACTCAGTACTTTTGTTGAAGCACCTTTGGCAGCGATTATAGCACTGAGTCTCCTTGCGTATGACGCTACAAGCTTGGCACACCTGTATTTGGGGAGTTTCTCCCATTCTTCTCTTCAAATCCTCTCGAGCTCTGTCAGGTTGGATGGGGAGCGTTGCTGCACAGTTATTTTCAGGTCTCTCCAGAGATGTTCGATCGGGTTCAAGTCCGGGCTCTGGCTGGGCCACTCGAGGACATTCAGAAACTTGTCCCGAAGCCACTCCTGCGTTGTCTTGGCTGTGTGCTTTCAAATCAAATCTGATTTGTCACATGCACCGAATACAACAGKTGTAGACCTTACAGTAAAATGCTTACTTACAAGCCCTTAACCAACAATGCAGTTTTAAGAAAAATACGTGATGAGTAAAAATAGATAAGTATAAAATTAAAATAACTAAATAATTAAAGAGCAGCAGTAAAATACAGCAGAGAGGCTATATACAGGGGGTACTGGTATAGAGTCAATGTGCTGGGGCACAGGTTAGTCAAGGTAATATGTACATGTAGAGTAAAAGTGACTATGCATAGATAATAAACAGAGAGTAGCAGCAGCCTAAAAGAGGGGACTGGAACTGTTTGAGGATCTGAGGACTCATGCCAAATCTTTTCAGTCTCCTGAGGAGGAATGGGCTTTGTCGTGCCCTCTTCATGAATGTCTTGTGTTTTGACCGTAGGGTCATTGTCCTGTTGGAAGGTGAACCTTTGAMCTAGTCTGAGGTCCTGAGCGCTCTGGAGCAGGTTTTCATCAAGGATCTCTCTGTACTTTGCTCCGCTCATCTTTGCCTCGATCCTGACACGTTTCCCAGTCCCTACCGCTGAAAAACATCCCCACAGCATGATGCTGCTACCACCATGCTTCACCGTAGGGATGGTGCCAGGTTTCCTCTAGACGTGACGCTTGGCATTCAGGCCAAAGAGTTCAATCTTGGTTTCATCAGACCAGAGAATCTTGTTCATGTACCTTGTCATGTACCATTTACTGAGAAGTGGCTTCCGTCTGTCCACTCTGCCATAAAGGCCTGATTGGTGGAGTGCTGCAGATATGGTTGTCCTTCTGGAAGGTTCTCCCATCTCCACAGAGGAAATCTGGAGCTGTCAACTGTGGGACCGTATATAGACAGGTGTGTGCCTTTCCAAATCATGTCCAGTCAATTTAATTGACCAYAGGTGGACTCCAATCAAGTTGTAGAAACATCTGAAGGATGATCAATGGAAACAGGATGCACCTGAGCTGAATTTCAAGTCTCATAGCAAAAGGTCTGAATACTTATGTAAATAAGGTATTTCTGTTTTTTATTTGAAATTGCACGTTTTGTAGATGGTCTGCTCTTTTTACATACTCACCTACTCGAGCAATGGCGCTCGTTTCACAACACTATAAAGGAGTAATAATAGCCAAGATGGTTGCGTCAACTTCTCACAAACAAACCCTCTTCTATGTTCCCCTGAAAGTGCACAAATACTGCAAAGGGCTACATGACCATCAGACACAGAAAGGACACTGCCTAGTCAGTCCATACGTCTGCATTTGTGAAAATGTTAGAAATATGTTTTCTATGCTATGGGCCATACAATTACCAACCCATAGGCCACTATATACCATACAGGAAACTGCAGAGCAACTGCATGGTCTCTCTGACTGCCTTCATGATAATCTGATTCTGTATTTTAAGACAATATCTACAGTAGTTGTCGTTTTGGTCAATTTGTCCCTGCATTTTTCTGTCAAAAGTTTTCAGTGCATTTTGGAGTGTGTTTGTGAGTGTGTTTGTGCGTCTGTCTGCGTGTTTTCTGTCCTACCTGACTTCTGGGCTAAGAGTTCATCTGTTTACAGTTTTTCTCAATTGCTAAAACACAATTTCTGAAAACATTTCCTGAAAACATTAAACAAAACCTCATCTTCAAGCACTATTTACATAACCTCTGACTCCTCTCGCAAAATTAAACATTCGCCTCAAAACAGTTTTACCTGTGTTCAAAATCAAACACTGCTCTCAAATCATAAACAAAGTGATCAARATGATATACACTCTCAAGCAGTCAGTAAACAATACACCGAAAAATAGAAAACACATTGTTCAAAACATACAATTCTCAGGGAGAAGTACATTTTTAATCTAAAAAAATATTCATATTTTTCCAGTCATTGTCTTTTGATGACATGTTATATAAAACATGTTACATCAAAGTAGCTCAAAATTGATCTGAAATTACTACTCTGCTTTGCTCTTTGCAATTTTGTTTTTTGTTCTTCCTCCTCCTTGTACCCCTATTTTTACAGTACTGTACCCTGCATCTCACAAACTTGTCCTTTGTCTCTGTGATACTGTAATTCTTGTTCTTTGTTGATATGAACCTGCAACCAGTCAAAATCTATTGAGCAGTCAGTACTGTTAATAAATGGAAAGCACAATGTTCAGGGCCATACAATTTGTCCATTGTACAGTATACAGCCTACAATGCACTGTACTACAGTMTACAATACTAAAAGGGACAAAAATCAAAGGAGTAAACATGTGATCAATGTGCTTCTTCTTGTCTTTGGTTGGGTCAGGCCAGAGCACTTCGTCGACATCACAAGCAATATTGTCCCTCCTGAGGCAACGGGGGAAGAACCCTCGTGGGCCGTATCCAGCCCTGACATGATTCCTCACCTATATCACCACAGGCTAAATCCATGGCTTGCAGCAGATTTACTCTGGTGTAGGGTTGTCTATCATACACTTTCCATCTCCAAGAGGAGAAAAACTCCTCAATCGGATTCAGGAAAGGCGAGTATGGAGGGAGGTACAAGTTCATAAACTGCCCATTGATGTTAAACCATTCCCTTACCTGAGCAGCTCGGAGGAAACTGACATAGTGTGGGACAATCACATAGGTGGGAATGGGATTCTCATTTAGCTCTTGACCCTGCTGCTCTTGAACCTGCTGCTCAAATAAAATATCTCTTAGATTGGCAATAAATCTTAGGTGCTGGGTGTTATATGGCCCGAGTGTAACATGGTGATGTAGAACACCATGGTTGCTGATAGCAGCACAGATTGTGACAATGCCACCTTGTTGACCAGGGACTTCAACAATGGCCCGCTGTCCAATCATGTTTCGGCCTCTCCTTCTCCTCTTTGTTAGATTGAAGCCTGTTTCCTCGACAAAGATAAACTCATGGGGTCTGTCCAAGGATTCCAAGTCAAATATTGTCTGTGTAGAAATACAATATACTGTATGTAGGATTTTGTAAGTCGTACAGAGACAGTGCTATACTGTAGAGTACAATTAGGCTTCTGATTCACATACATTGTATGTACTGAAGAGTAATGTCWTTCACATAGTATGTGTTAGTACTGTAGACAATCTGGATTACAGTAAATGTTTCTGAATGTACACTTACTTGCACATACTGAGCTCGCAGTTCTTTCACCCTTGGTGAGTTGCGCTCAAAAGGTACTCTGTATACTTGTTTCATCCTGTTACGATGGAGGACACGGTCAATTGTGGAAATGCTCACACTGTCAATTCCCTGGAATGTATGTTGTCTTGTATCACTCGTTCCTGGATTTCTCTGAGTCGTATTGCATTATCTTGAAGGACCATGCCAACTATAACGGCCTCTTGCTCCCGAGTGAATATAGCTGTCCTTCCACCTGCATGTGGCAGCCTTGCAATTCTACAAAAAGTAGTTGTGCAGTTACAAAACATATTCATGCAGTACAATACATACAGTGATTAACTTTACAAATGTCTATTGAAACAGCTGCATATAGTGTAGTACAGTAAATTTGCAATTACAATAAATACAGTAGGATACTGTACCTGTTCTCTTCTCTGAATGTCCTTACTAGGGTGGACACAGAAAATCGGCTCAAATTGGGTTGCACTCTAAGTCCTGCTTCCCTCATTGTCAGTCCATGGACAAGAACATGGTCTATAACTGTTGCTCGAATTTCATCAGATATTTCCACTCTGTCTTCCTCTTTCTTGCCCTCCTCCTCGTCGCCCACCTCGCATACGCACTCGTCCTCTCACATTGTTTCTTCTATCCATTCTCAGACTTTCTCCTTCCCACCTTCAACAACCTGTTTGCTCTCTGAACTGGCTTATTGGTTGTGTCGCATCATTTGAAACAGGTTAAATCAATTTTAAGTGGTTGTGTTCAATCAATGACATGTGTTCTCTATTTGTATTTGATTGTTGCCACTTGTGTTTACCAGTATGGATGACATGTGCATTAGAGTGCAGAATGTGTTTTGAGAATGAGAATGTGTTTARAGTTTTGCTGAAAAGTCTAAGTGAGATCTGCAAATTGTGTTTTACCATGTGAAATGGTTTAAGTKATTGACAACAGACTGCATAATTAGCTAAATGAGTCCAGGCAACTGAGAACTTTGTTCAGCCAATGGGTTTTAGTGTTTTAGCAATTGAGAAAACTGTAATGTGGTTGCAAGCAATATAACCCCAACATAATCACTGGAAACCTGTGGCACGCCCAGGAGTTCCAACTGCAATACCCAGATTCAAGGAGCGGGATGCCAAATCCCAACTTTTCATTGGATAACTGAATGGGGAATTCCCTGTTGTAATGGACTCATCTCAATCCCCTCCTCATAGGAAGTGTGTGTTTCTTGTAAGACTGGGAATACTTTAGGAATACTGGACATTGGAGCGGGAGAGCAGTCCGGCTTACATTAAGACCTATCTGCTGTTCAGTCAGCTCCTGGTCAGACTTTTCCACTGGATGACTTTGCGGGGATTGCGGTAAATGGGCCAACTCAAACGGACCAATTAATGTTTTTCAAAGACCAATGTTGGCTAGGAGAAGTGTCAACCCCCAAGCCATTGTAGATGACAATGTACTAGTTTAATAATACGACAGGGGTAATAATCAACACAACCCCTCTATATATATCAACCAATCACTTAGCATGTCACAGCTGATCTTACTATACAGAAAACACCTCATGTTACACACACATGTCTGTCCGTTTTTGAACAGTTCTACATTTACAATGCAAAATGATGGGTGTTAGCACAAAGCGCTTATATTGTGATGTTTCTGCTTATTGTAAATGAGTTTAAAATCAACTCTAGAGCTTCTGCTACTATTTCCACTGCTAGAGAGCAACATGGCCTGTGTTATGTTGCACTGTGGAGGGAGAGCTAATGCATTAATGTTCTGTTTTCATCTTTTGCATTGGACCTGTTTAACCAAATGCAAGGCTTCTGAATGTCATTTCACATCACAGGATCATGAGAGCCGAGTGTGCCACTGATAGTGAGAATGTATTACTTTAACTACAATAACCTATTGTCTTCTACTACACACATATATACACACACTGACGTATGCTCAAGCACAAAAGGGCACATGTGAGATGAACACSCATGCATGCCAACACATYTCCATGGAGACCAAGCGATGCCGACCCCCGTGAATAAAAACAAAACACCAGTGCATGAAAGGAGAATTAACTTCATCATGCCAGCACACATCTCTTTGATGTTACCAGTTATGGGAATCTTGTTTTTCTTATCTGAATAACTAATTCATGATAATGAATTGTGAACATTTTTCAAAAGGCTTATGAAGACAAAATATTTAACCAATATGAATGTAGCCTATACACAGAATTCGCATGAGAATTATTTTGAGGATGTTTCTAATTTGTTTATCATTATGATTGATTGTTCTTTGTCAAGGATTAAGGTGGGTTGGAATGCAGCTTGGTTGTGAACTGCTTCCTATTAAAAAGGCATTTGTCACAAACTGCCTATTCTTTATTCTGTTATACTCAATGACCACATGTAAAAAGACACTGTCCAWCCTAAACCTATCTACAAGCTGCCAACTGAACTGCAATGCCTCCCCTCTGAATGGGAGAGCTTTGTTAGGCCGCTGTATGCACACCCATCGTTCATAGCATCTAGCCAATGAGTATCTACTGCCACCATGTGGTGGAATGAGAACAATAAGGCACCTATTGTAAGGGATAGTTCACACATATTTTTAAAAGTTACTTTGCCCWGAAAGCAGTCTATGGACATCCATGCTTCGGTTTTGTTAACCAAGCCAGTCAACCGATAAATGTAGCATTTTCGAACCTCAACAAATTAGCATTCCTATCCAGTCTCAAAGGAGTGGTGTCGCTCACTAATCTCAGTTAACCCAGAACAAAAACCTTGCGTAATTTGTTCAGATATGTTTACATAGCCTGTCCATGAGACTAGTAGCTCACTGATTTGGTTGGAAGTTTGGAATGCAAGGTAAGCACACAGCCATGCAGTATTCCTACCATAAAAAGTGAAGAGAAAAAACAAAATCACAATAGGGTTATTGTTTTACAGTAAAAAAATGAAACCAAAAACAAGATTTTATTAAAGAAGCATAAAAAATAAAACTCTTGATACATTTCTCAACCGTCAAGACAGCTCAAATTATATGCATATATTGTTCCGGCTCACGGTTAAAAGGTCCATAAACTTTCAAATAAAATATATTTCAATTTTAAAATTTCTTCAATAATTTTTTTCTAATTTTGTTATAAATTGCCTACATGTTGTACACAGGAAATAAAATAAAAAAATATTGAAAATAAAATATTTTGAAGTAATAAAAAGGGTCACATTATTGTCTGGGATATTTAGGTAAGCAAATAAATTGTAAAAATAAAGTGTAAAAAGTTTTTATTTTCCTCTGAAAAATTATTTGCTAATGCCTGATGGCTTGAAGACATGCACATGGTTAACCTACAAATAATGTTACATGTTTTTAAAAACTACAACTTCCTTACTTAAGTCTGGTAACTTTTTGAAAATGAGATCCCATTGATTGTACTCAGGGTATATACACAAGTCAGGCCTGAAACCTTGTTTGCTAACATAACATTTTGGTTCTGTGTTAAAGGATTAAAGCAAAATAGGAAGGCGAAGTTCCCGGATGGGCGTGGCTCCCCCTGTGTCACAAAAAGGTCAGACGTCACTCCTTAAGGAGCCTCTATAAACCCTGTTTTCAAACCTTAATGGGGTGGGGGTCAGGGGTTAAATTCAGCTAAAATAATCGGCAGTCAATATGAGAATATTCTGTACCCTTTAACTGTTCATGCTACTGTACATGACCTGGTGAAACAACCAGACCAGAACCACCTGGCAAATCCAACTCTGGACATTTTAGTGACTGAGAAGTCATGGGCAGTTCTGGAAAAGGGCCTTTAAGATTGACACAACAGTCATAGTTTATCTGTTCCTTTAAAAGACATGGTCACATCCTTCCCTGCACCCAACTTGAGTCTGCAGGAGCAAAGAAAAACTATACTAAAAACATTTAAAGTCAGACCCAGCAGGGACGGGTTGCCAGTTTACACAGATCCCTCCCACGTTGAGGGGAGAGAGAGAGCGGGGTCAGGGTTGCCAGTTATACAGTTGACTCCTAAAAGAAGAGGGGGAGAGAGGTGCTGCCGTAGAAAACAATATCTATGTCAGTAGTGAGTTGCACCAAAGCACCATTATAGTCTTCAGTGAAATATGACTCATCAGTCAGCCAGCTACTAGCTCCACATCTGTGGACATGAAGGGCCATTCAAGTAGTGAGCATTGCGGTGTAGTTAAATGTGGAGGGTCGATTACTAGATTACAGACTAAGACGTCAAGCCGCTGTCCCCTTCACTTGACAAGCTCAAGCTCATTTAGTCAGGCATCTCAGACACAGAAGTTGTTTGTTAAAAAGTAGCCCGGCTTGACCCTCAAGCAGAGACTATACTTGAGCTCTGTGAATTGCCTGTTCATTCTCTTAAAAAAATWATWATAATAATTCTCTGTTTAATTGTCACACACCAGATAGGTGCAATGAAATGTGTTGTTTTACAGGGTCAGCCATAGTAGTATGTTGTCCATGGAGCACATGAGGGTTAAGTGCCTTGCACAGAGAYTTTTTTCCACCTTGTTGGCTCGGGTATTCGAACCAGCAACCTTACAGTTACTGGCCCAACGCTCTCACTGCTAGGCTATCTCCTGCATCCTTTCCTTCTCCCTCCCTGAAGGTAGTCACTGATCTGAAGTGACATTATTGAGAAAAATCCAGTAGAGAACCTGCTTTCACCTGTCCACACATGGTAGATCAGTGGATAGTACCTGAAGGTGTGAGGGTAGAAAGGGATGCTGCATTTGAAAAGTATTGGAACAGAGCCTTCTGTTCACAGGCGATGGACATGACTGAGAAGGACTGGTGCTGACAGGGTTGACCAGTGTTCTATAGATGTAGACCAGAGAGAAAAGAACAAGCAACACATTCTGCAGCTGTTGGGGTTTGAACACAGAGTGTCTGGAAGCCCTGGATGAACTAGCTACTAGCTGCCATATTGGATAAGTTGATTATTCTCGCTGTTGTCACTGATGAGAAGGTTAACATCTGAAAATGTAGTGTGTGTGTGTGCAAGGAAGCCCTTTTTCCTCTCCCATTCATTGTTTTGATTCTGTTTGTCATGGCTTGTCTGGCTCTAGGAGTAGATCCGCATGTACGTTCAGAGGGCTGCATATAACAACCATGTACCGTCACACCAAAACCAACCATGTCATACTTAAAAACACAGTCAGACAGGCAGTTGATGTGAAAATACAAACACAAAATAGATCTCCCAGGGTGACAATGTCACTTGGGAGGGGTGATCCAGGTTGGACTAGGAGATAAAGAGCTTTGCTGGGGGAGCGGAAGACCAAAAATCACTCAAATCGAGGAACCCGAGGGGGGAGGGGGGGGTCTAATAACATTACAATGTGTCGCTCAGGGCACAGAGACAGCTCATTCGAATGCCCCCAATACTGGGGGTGGGCCACCTCCCCTTAACCAAGACCCCTATTGGACGAGACATTCCTGTGTGTGTGTGACATCAAGACCCATCTTATCCTACTCGACGTCAATGCAGTTCAGAGAGTAGGGAGTCAGGGGCAACATACTTTACAGTCAAAAGCCAAAGACCCATTAAAAAAAATACATTAGCTCTCCAAAGCAAACTGTAACAGAGGATCTGAGTGGACTGGGCTATGGATGGCTCGGTGTCTACACTGAGCTCCACAGGGGGAAGAGAGAGAGTGGAAGAATGGGGCCAAAAACTAAACTGGATCTATTGAAGGAGATTGGGTGGAGAGGGAGAGAGCGGTTGAGAGAAAGAAGGACCAAGGGGTACTGAGTAACTGACCTCTGGCATTAGTTCTGATATTCCTTAAATAACTTATTACCATTGTATTATTCCTATACTAGTCATTAAAACCACAACATTGGATATTGGTTTTTGAACAGTATAAATACCTTACGTGTTTCAGTCTTCATAAGATCTAGTAGGGCCTTCTGGCTTGTTTTTGTCTGATAGGTGTCTCTGTGCCTGTTTTAAAGTCAGTTCCAGGCTCATACCAAAGCATTTCCTTTATGTCACTATACTAGCTAGCAAGAGAGACCTAGTCAGTTGTACCGAAATGTGTCTTCCGCATTTAACCCAACCCCTCTGAATCAGAGAGAGGACAGATGGCGAGAGAGAGCTGAAAAGAAAGAACAGGAGCGAACTCAGAAGACCAAAAAACTGCGTTTTGCATCCTGTCAAAGAACATCGAAAAGGAAACTGAGTAGAAAAGTGCAGGCCTAGGCAGCTCAGTCGAAAAATATCTGCTATTAAGTACAAAAGTGTCAAAGGAAAAGGCTTGTGAGAGAAGCAGGCAGAGATATCTGAAGAAGGAAAAAAAGCGAGAGAATGAAACTATTCAAACAGCCTGGCAACCTAGTTCAGAGCTAGTTCAGGCCTGAAGGCTGGCCCAGGTCAGAACGAAAGCCAGAAGATAAGACACTGGTTTCCTTCCACACAAGTCCACCATGAAACCTCTTGATCCCACCATACTGTTTCTGCAGTCCGCAGAACCAAATCAAAATCAGTCAGTCTGGAAATATTTTCATTATTATTATTGTCATAGTTATCATTAAATCAACATCCGTATAGTGTCATATTTCTAATATTGTAATCATTGTGGTCCATCATATGTGCAGAGAAGGTCGTTGGTGTCCGCCCGTCCCGCCACAGTTGATGGTCCACTGCAGTTCTCTCGGATAGTAAGACCGTAAAGTACAGTTTTTTTAAGATGACACCCCTACCCCTCTCGCCCCCTCCTCAGTCCCCATACCATCCCTCGTCTTCGGGTGGGTGAGGGAGGGGGGCTATTAGGAGAAGATACGGATGCACTGTGTGGCAGTGGTATGGCAGACAGGGCACTCAGGCTCAGCGGACTGGCAGATCTGTCCGGCGCAGTCCATGCAGAACAGATTGTGTCCGCATGGCACCAGAGCCGCTGTCACCTCGCTCTCAAAGCACACAAAGCAGTCCCTGCTCACGCCCCCTGGCCCCATGCCAACCAGACCTCCAGCACCAGCCGCGGCCTTCAGCCGGCCCAGCATGCCAGAGCCCAGGCCAACGCAGCTACCCCCGCCCTCTGAATCGGTGGGAGAGCCTCCGGGCAGGGAGGAAGCTGAGCAGGAGGAGTAACCGGTGGATGACCCTCCGGAGCTGGAGCTAGACGCTCCAGAGAAGGACCCTGCACCGGCACCGCCCGACTGCAGCCAGGAGAGGGTGCTGAGTGGGTCACTCTGGGCCCGACGGGCCAGTTGATGATCCAGGGGTCCCACCACTGCGTCGGGGGGCAGGGTGGGGGACAGCCGGGGGGTGACGGCACCGCCGCTCAGGCCGCTGCTGTTTCTGCGGAGAGGCTGCTTCTGAGAGGTGCCTGGGATCTTCCCTCCTCCYCCGTTGACGAAAGGGGCCCAGATGTTGGAGGCGCTGAACTCAAAGCCCAGCTCCTCAGAGGGGAGGCCTGGGGTGGAGTCACCACCGAAGGTGAACCCCCCTCCTCCGCCAGCATTGCTGGAGCTAGTGCTGAATGGGCTGKTGGGGCTACCTCCCTCGGTGGCCCTCCTGGGGGCGCTGTAGCACTCAGAGCCCATCCCTCCGTTGTGTTGGTGGTAGGAGGCCGAGGAGGACAGCTTCCTCCCAGAAGATTGGTGCATGGCCATGGGGAGCGGGGGTGGTGGAGGCGGCGGCGGGGGTGGAGGGGCAGGGTGGGGGTTGTTGGCCCGGGCCCAGAGAGCAGCGCCCAGCCCCCCAGCCAGCGAGCCCAGGCCCTCTAGGCTGACGTCAGTCCCGTTAGTGTGGAAGTCGTTGTCTCCCTGGAGGTCCACAAAGGCCCCGGTCCGCAGGGTGATGTGCGTCTCAATCTCCTCCCGGGCTCGGTCCACATTCTCAGGCATGCCTGTCACCTCAAACACGGGGTCCTTCTCCCTGCTGGGCGTCACGATGTAGGTGTGCGTCTGCTGCTGGATGCGCTTGATGGTCGCCCCCTTGGGCCCCACCACTAACCCCACCACACGATACGGTACCCGCACCTGCACCAGGGAAGGAAATACTTAACAGTGAGAGTTTCAGACCACCTGACCTGGCCAGGAAAAACTGTCAAGGAGGAATTACATAACTATAAAAACTGGTGATGAACCATGCCATTTACTGGCAGAGCAGTAAAGCAATTGGCAATAACTGGCATTTAAATGGAATTGAATGGTCATGCAGTAAGTGTATGAAAGTAGACGTTAGACGTTATCATGACCTCTATTTTATCTATTCAAAGAAGGGACATTTTAGCCAACAGATATTTGTATATCTCCACAGGTGCTTGTGATGCTGACTACTGGCCACGGCTCCCTTGTCGTAAAATAAAGATGGCCATCTCAACAGAACTGGTTGAATAAATAATAAAACATTTTAAGCTGCTGTATCTCCTACTGTGATTGTCATACCTGTATAGTGGTCTGTCCAGGCAGGTGGGGGGGTCCAGGGAGCGCTCCCCCTGTCCCGGGTGCTCCTGTGCCCGTGGCCCCAGCCTTGCAGCGGGATGCCCGGATCATGGAGAAGTGCTCGGCCGCAGAGACGATCTCCCGCTTGGCCATCTCCACGTCCTCCCTGCGCCCTGTAACTATGAACACGGGCTCCTCGCCTCTCACTGGGGTCTTTATGTAGGTGTTGGTCTTCGCACGCAGTGCCTTGATCTTACAGCCTGGGACAGAGGGTGGAAGGGTGAGGAAGATTGCATATATACATTTCTTTGTTGCCCGTTTTGTTTGGGGGAGTTGAGAATGAATCATTCAAATAAAATACTATTTTATTGGTCACATACGCATTTAACAGATGTTAATACGTGTGTTTCTAGCTCCAACAGTAATATCTAACAATACAGACAAAATTTAAACTAAAGGAATGGAATTAAGAATATATAAATATTTGGACGAGCAATGTCGGAGCGACATAGACTAAAATACAGTAGAATAGAATACAGTATATACACGAGATGAGTAATGAAAAATGTCAACATTATTAAAGTGACTAGTGTTCCAATTATTAAAGTGGCCAGTGATTTCAAGTCTATGTACAGTATATAGGGCAGCAGCCTCTAAGGTATTCATTATTCTCATAATGGGAATTTAAGTGGAAAGTATTGGTTGTGCATAAACTATGTGAAAATRAATTATATAATTTAAATAATATATACAGTGACTAACTTTAAGGGGCATGCAACTTCCATATTTGAATTTATGTATATACCCATTGAATCCTGAT
This sequence comes from Salvelinus sp. IW2-2015, assembly GCF_002910315.2. NCBI lineage: Eukaryota > Metazoa > Chordata > Actinopteri > Salmoniformes > Salmonidae > Salvelinus > Salvelinus sp. IW2-2015. Next base: position 6,868,090 of record NC_036859.1, on the reverse strand, counting down.
GAATAGAACTTATAAATGCCTCGTGAGCTTAGTTCAACTGTCACACTCAAGGAGAACCCAAAATATACGTGTATTTTACTCCAATGTTTAAACAAATTACATGAAAACAAACACCGTTAAAAAGTAAAATGTTTATATCATGGATGGCCTGTCCTTGCATCTATAGCCCTGTCTATGAATTTGAGAGTGGTTACATTTCTCCAACCTCTCCTGAGGTTTTTACCAAAACAGGGACAGGAACAGCTTTGTTATTGTTACAACCCCTGCTTGCTGCTTTAATTTATTGAAAGACAAGGAATTTGTTGGGGATACAAAACAATTTACAAAACTGGCAAAAAAATCTGGCCACACTGCATTCACTGGTTGACAAACAGATTAAAATATATTTCCATAATATAAAGCCTATAGCTTGTTAGCCCAGTAGTATTAATGATGCTAACTCAAGAACCGCTGCACTGTTCCTTTAAATATGGACGGTTTACTCTCACCCACCAATGGGGTGCTGAGTGTGTGATGTCATTCTGGGAGGCAGAAAGCATGGCATTTTCAAACAAAGAGAACAATGCAATAACGTTGCCACAACTGCGCCAAGCATAGACACTGTGTGTATGCAAACTAGTAGTGAATATTGAGCTAAGTGTGCGGAGATAAAATATGGGTGGATTTTGAAAGCGGTCGACGGCGCTGGATGCGGGGCGAAAACACCGCCCAATCCCGTGTTCTGTGCATCGGACCTCCCAAAAGCCTCGCATTGGGGTTGAGCAAAACTATATACAAATTACTAAAAATCTACTTTAACGTTGACCTCAATGTAAACGCCAGGCCTATTGTTTACATTTGTGACTTGAGGCCTACATATAGCTAAATCAAAATTATTCGACAGGTTTCTTTTGTTTGGTGCCGGCTGCTAGACATGTCCGGACTCCCGACAATCTGCTGCTTTGTCTGACCCTGTCCCACCCCTCCCCCTACACACATCTTGAGTTGTCTCAACACTTGTCAGGACATGCAGATTAGGCTAGTAAGTCATTCTTGATCTACATGTATTATGAAGCGCATAAACAACATCCACTGTACACATCAAGGCCAACTCTCAATAACACCAGCCGGCGCTGATAAACGTATGAGATATCTCACCATCCAAACAAAGGAAGGCAGTCCTATGCATTCATGTGGTTATGAGCGAGGTAGTTGGTAATGGCTAGACTCTGAACATCTATAACTATAATACCTTATGAATTAGCTAGCTACGGCCAAACCACATTGATAAACAAAAGTGGAAAACATATAGAATTCTTACCCTGTCTTCCCACTATTTCAGCAACGTGTTCTGAGCTGGGCACAGGTACGCATTCGGTCATGTTGACACTCCTCTTGCGATTGCAGAGAACAGAGCTTTGTTCACCGAGCATGGGGTGAGAGTGCGGGCCAGTCATGTGGTACCCGCCCGATCCATAGTACTCTGGAGACGGGGAGCAGGATGTCGGGGAGTCCCGGGAGCCTCCTTGGTGCTCCAGCATCTGCAGGTCGACATAACCGCCGTTGGAATTCCCGGAGCACGGTCCCTGGTTACCGTCGAGCGTGTCAACGAGCCCCCCACCACCACAGTCCACCTTCTCCAGGGCCATAAATGACAGCTGGTCCAGGGCGAAGCGGAGCGCATCCTGATGCTCCTCGTCCCGGGACTCCTGGTCAGTCTCTCGCGGCAGGCTGACCCCGTTGTGCTGGCTGCTCACTACCATGTCGTGGTCCATAATCTCGGGGTGGAATAAGGGGCTAGGCATAGTCCACGAGGATGAGCATCAGATCTTGGGGCGTCTGTGTGCAAAGCGCTCTTTTCTAGGAAATTGACACAACAAAGGGAGTTTCAGCACAAAACGTGTCGGGCCAAGATACGTTTTAGAAAACACACAAATTAAATACACTAAAAGTTATAAAACATATCCGATGTCATAGTTCGCTAGTTTCATAAATAGGTTAGTGTGTTGCTCCACTTGGGCGACGTCTCCTTCAACCCTTCTCCTATCCTGCTTTGTCTGTGTGTTGTTGCATTCTGTCTCACTGTGTGGCGAAAATAAAGCTTGGTTCTTGTTGAAATATGCATCATACAATATTCACTAACACTGACCAACACTAGAGCATTTTCTTTTGTCTATTCAGACCGTCTCATCCCGAAAAGGGAGCATCACATTTGGAAAACCGGTAATCTGCTAGCAAACTAGCTCCACACAGTTGAGTCTGTCACGTTGTCGTCCCCTTTGTTTGGGAGTACCACAGCTAGCTGGCTAGTTGGATAGCCGAGCAAAAATACTTAAGTTCAAATAATACGTCTAAGCCAAATACGTGTATTTTATATTTGAATAAAATATCACAGTTACTTTACCTTTTGGCTACCTCCCAATTGTATGGAGTTCCTCTCTTTTGATTCTTGAGGGAATGATGAGTGGCTACCAATGCTCTAATGCTAGCTAGTAGCTAGCTCGCTAAATTGGGGGCGTTGGAGAAAATGTTTAAAAACGAAAGAGAAGGGACAGGCTGTTGATACAATTCTATTCCAGACGACTGTCGAGGTCATTTAGCGGCCCGTCAATCTTTGCATCGATTCGTAGTCTATCATTATATTCCCATGCAGATACCTCCCGACAATTGTATCTGGATATTTATCCCGGCTGTTCCCTGGTCCGCCGCCTTTGTCTCGCCAGGCGCACGCCGCTCTGCCTGTCTCGCACACAGAACTGACGTCAGTCGCGACACAACAATGGGTTCAAAGGCCACGCAACACAGAAGCGCTTCACCGCAAGCGTGCYAGCCTCACAATCACGATCGATATTATTGTTATGGTGGTACATTTTTATAATCGGAAATTGATAAAGCAAATTAGTAATTTGATGGTTCCATGTCAGATCTTTTGAAAAGTGGTGGGGAATTGGCAGTTTTGGATGCTATGGTGGTGTGGTATCACAAGGTTGGTTGGATTATTGGGATCTATCAAAACCTAGAACTCAAAAAAATTATTCAAGGGTAGCAAACAGTTCAATATCACCAACTATGCTTAAAGGTCTAGAACRGAACAATGTCCCTGTTACTTATTGTGTGGGTGCCTGTCATCCCCTTGGCATTGACCAAATGGGACAATAACTGAATAATAGATGCCAGACATGTAATCTGAAATAAGAAATTATTATCCATTATTGATTGCTATCCATTTCTGATTCTCACATTGACCTAGAGCAGGGATGGGCAACTTTGATAGGGGTGGGGCCACGAAAAATCTTAGCTCATCATGAGGGGCCACAGCCTACCCACTTCCATGCCCACACATGCAGTCAGAGCCGGCCCTAGCTGTTTGGGGGCCTGTCGTGCCAAATAATGTCCCCCAGCCAAAAAGGGTCCCCCCCTTCGTYTCAATGGGATTCAATATACTATTAGCGTCCGTTGTTATATCAACGGCGTGATGACCTAATGATTCGAATTTTGGAGATCATTACAACCAAAATGACGTTCTTTTCATCCCTGCTATTCAAACAAGGCTGATTTCCGCTACAATTTCGCTGTTTAAACAAGTTTTGTTTAGCTAATAAAATTAAAACCTTACTTCAAACCCCTTTTGGGTACCTTGTTAACATTAAAACATGAAATCCATGTCTTAAACGTTGCTATGTTTCAGAAATAGCAAAGAAACCCTGTAATCTGCATGACACATTAATGTTACTTACCTTACAGATCAAAGTCAACTAATTTCCACTCCATTCATATGCAAGTCCGTTTGATTCATACAGTGGCTTGTCTGGCTGTCATGTTTTTATTTTAATCTGCCCTTCCCTTATCTACACTGAAATAATATCATTTCAGTAATCCTTTATTATGATTCACTTTTTTCTATCTCACATAGCTCATTAGTACACCCTTGTGGTTGAATATATATAATTATCTATTGTAGGTCCTAGGATACAACAACGAATAATGTGGAACTAATATATACCATCAAAGGATACCTTACAACTTAATAATAATATAACTTAAGAACAATTAACACCTTGTGAAACAGCTGTGAAAACCAACCTGGCAATATTTAAGATTTTAATATATAAACTTTTATATTTTTTTTCACAGATTTTTTGTACACTCACATGGCAATCATAGACTAAAATACTGAATGATGGTGTGTAATATAGAGGTGGTTGCTGTGTGGGTGGGAGGTCCTGCCTGTCACTTGTTCTCAACAGGCAGCCAATCTCAGAAGGAGGACTTGTAGMGGGAGACTGCAAAATCCAGGCACTGCTGCCCTCTTTCTTCTGAGTGTTTGCACTGCTAGAGTTTTTAGTTMATCTGTGTATATCACATATTAAGTGCCCAGTATAATAGAGCAAGAACACTTTTTTAACAGATAATGACAACATGACAATAACAGTAGCTGTAGATGATGTAATGAAAAGTTGGAGGATGGTTGGTAATGGAGGACATCAGGTGGATCCACGTCTGGGTGTTGGGCAGAACCCCTAGGTCCTGGAGAACAGGAGCAGAGTTAAAGGGAACAGGGTAGAAGACAGACGTAAACAAGCAAACACACAGGTTACACTTTACTGTGAGAAAATGTGATGGATTAGTGCATTCTCTCAACCAGCTTCACTGGCTGTGGTTGACAAGCATATTCAGTTCATAGACATATTATATATATTTAATTCAGTGATTGAAATTATAACCCCATCCTCAGTAGCCTATTCCAGCAGGCTATTGGGAAACACAAGCACTTCTTATTGCAAAATCGCCTCGTTATTCATGTTGAATAAATTAGTCTGTTAATTTGAACTAAGCAAGATGCTAAATCGTTCAGTTTACATCTTGYCTACATCTTGTCTAGGCTACTGTACACTGAAATTAGATGTAGGCCTATCAGGGGCTATAGGCTCCTGCCTTTAGCTAAGCAAACTATGGCAAAATGTAATTACAATCATAAACCCAGATTTTAGTCTGTAGCCTATGCTTATTGAAATGGAAAGTCAATCACACAAATGGGCCATTCATAACGGTTTGTAGTCTTAACATCTGGCACATAATAACAGCACAATTGCTAGAAAATAGCCTAACATTAGTTTTTTATTTTCATCTAAGTGTTTCTTGCTCAGAGATTTCGAGATCCTATCAAACTCTCCTGTCGGATTTATCTATAGTTATGTACATGCGCAAATGTAATTKATTTACAATTATAAACCTGGTTCGAGCCCTGAATGCTGATTGGCTGAAAGCCATGGTATATCAGATAATATACCACGGGTATGACAAAACATAACTTTTTACTGTTCTAATTACGTTGGTAACCAGTAACCAGCAATAAGGCACCCCGGGGGGTTCGTGGAATATGGCCAATATACCACGGCTGTAACCAGGCACTCTGCGTTGCGCATAAGAACAGCCCTTAGCTGTGGTATATTGGCCCTATGTCATACCCCTTGTGCCTTATTGCAGTCAAACGAGTTAAATCGACATCCATTGATGGAAAATGATCTGGCGTGTTTAATAAGGGTGAAGGGTGAATGATCTTTTCTCTTGCCACATATTCATATTCCTTAAWTATTTAATGTCATAGCTTGCAATTGTTATTATTTTGAGGAAACCCRAATTTAGCTTCCAACGTCATTACAAGTTACTAAGATATTCCTTCCTAATTGGCTCGATAACWTCATTGAAAAATGGTTTATTGTATAAATATGGCAACTCCTCTCTTGAGAGGTCATAGGGTTATACATTTTGCTTGACCTGGCAACCCTGATTGGCACTATTTTTACCTGTTAGCGGTTGAGAACAACAGAGCGGGATTAGGAGAAGATGGCGGAAGTGGATGCTGAGTTCGAAGCAGCGCGTCAAGTAAATTTGGTGAAGACGAATGTTCTGAATGGACAACAGTAATATCTAAAACTGGATCAAAAAGGAAATTGTATAAAATTGGAGTGGAGGACACATGTGTAAATGATAACRAGCATGCATAAAGCACTTCGCTTGATACCGTTTYCTTTACCCAGTCAAAATTAGAATATATGCACAATGCAACGCAGAGTGCCTGGATACGGCCCTTAGCCGTGGTATATTGGCCATATATYACAAACCCCCGAGGTGCCTTATAAACTGGTTAACAACGTAATTAGAGCAGTTAAAATATAMGTTTTGTCGTACCCGTGGTATACGGTCTGATATAGCACGGCTGTCAGCCAATTAGCATTCAGGGCTCAAACCACCCAGTTTATAATGATGTGTATCAGTTCTAGCGTATAAATATGTTTTGCTGTCTCTTATACACATCTAGATGTGTATAAGAGACAGGTTTATAATGATGTGTATCAGTTCTAGCGTATAAATATGTTTTATGGAAAAAGGGTTGGAAATTGTCATTATGGAGAACTATCTAAATAGCCTACCTACAAAGTGCATTCGTGCTGCTCTCTCTCCTCTCAATCAAGTGACTCAGCCAATAACTATTGTGCTATCTCAACATACACACCCCTTTGGCTCTCCCCACCACTCACTCACTCAGCAACAGCCTGCTTCACTGCCTGACAGTCAGCAGCAGGTCACAGTGAAATATATTTTTAAAGAGAAAAAATCAAATAAAAATGTGTTGGGGACAATAAAAGGCCACTTTTATTTTCACACAACACAATGCCAGAGATGTTTTCTCATGTTTTGAGGGAGGGTGCAATTRGCATGCTGACTGCAGGAACGTCCACCAGAGCTGTTGCCAGAGAATTCAATGTTAATTTCTGCACCATAAGCTGCCTCCAATGTTGTTTTAGAGAATTTGTCAGTACGTCCAACCAGCCTTACTACCGCAGACCACACCAGCCTTCCACATCCAGCTTCTTCACCAGTGGGATCGTCTGGGGGGGGCTGCGTAGTAGCCCTATTGTGGGGAAAACTCATTCTGATTGGCTGGGCTTGGCTCCCCAGTTGGCAGACCTGGCTGCCAAGTGGGTGGGCCTATGCCCTCCAAGGCTGCACCCCTGTCCAGTCAAGTGAAATCCATAGATTAGGGGCCTAATACATGCATTTCCATTGACCGATTTCCTTATATGAACTATAACTCAGTACAATCTACAGAATTGTTGCRTTTATATTTTTGTTCAGTATAACTTCATTTAATTCTACTCATTTTGCCATGGGGCAGAGATAAATGTTTGAAGTTTTTAATGAGTGACTAACCATGATTGATGCAAGTTTACATAGCTGGCTAGACTAATTTACCAATCTAAAAAATGTTATCTGAGTGACTGTCAGTGACCAATTTAAGAGAAAAACTGCTGATGCRCAACCAAATTTCACCTGGCGTATTCTACTATTCTAACTTTCAACAGTAAGTTGAGACCCCTACAGAGTTCCTAAATAAATAAATAMATTTTGTTTTGTTGTTGCCCATCCCTGACTTCAAGACTGGCTAGGTGGCCTACAAAACCAGACAAGTCTAGTGATGAATCTTCTCCAGGTTGTCCACTGCTCTCACAAACCAAGTGTCTAAAACCTTCAAACTCAACTCTGGACATCAAAGCCAGTCCCACTGCTTTTTTCATTGTTCCCCCCCAAGTAACAGACTGATTTAGACCTGGGACATCAGGTGGGTGCAATTAATAATCAGGTAGAACAGCAATCCAGCAGGCTCTGGACCTCATAGGGTAAGAGTTGAATACCCCTGGTCTAAAAGAACACAAACACACAAATTACAAAAGAGTTAGCATTTATTTTAGTTATATGAAAAAAAAAGAATCATCCAGAATTAATTGCTTGATGTTTGACCTCAAATTTCAAGAGAAAATTTTAACAAATCCCTCTATGGAAACAAAGGTTTTTTAACTAGAAAGCATAATTTTAACAATAACATTTCATGGAGGGATCATTCTAACAGTCTTCCCACAATCTTCCCATTCAGAACTCAAATCAAGAACAAGTTTAGGGRAAAATGTCAGCATTTAAAACCTACTAAAAACAACCAATGTTAAATAACTATGGCATAATTTTGACTTGCCACACAGCAACGATTTCAACAACAAAAAATACAAAATCCCAAATAGGCAACTATTTCAGAGTAGCCGTCTACGTCAGCCGTCGCACCTATTGACAGATCATCAATGTAACATGAAAGCAAATACATCTAGAAAGATGAGAACAGACTAAATTAGCACCATTTTGAACTTATGGGAGAGTTTGAGACATGAGAGCCTGTTCAACCTCTGTGTAGAGCACCACTCTTCATGACCGTCCAGAAGACAGTTTGGAGAACACAGAATCCAATTATTAGTTAGAGATAACAAGAGCCATAATAGATCATATGATGCATGCTTATCTATGACTGATTTCTGAAACAGGTAGTCTTTTGCAAAGTCTGTTTTGAGCCTCTAACTGTCATCTTACAGCAGGTGGTCCCTTGCCCAATATGCACCCCTCTAAACACCCACTAATTATCCACTTGGGCAAAGGATACTGAGTGGTACCAGATGGAAAATTGGAATGGGCCGAGTGGTGCCCCACAAACTCCCCCTCCCAAAAACACACTCTTCTCCTCTCTCGCGCACACAAACACACACACGCAGACAAACACACATTAACTCTGTTTTAACCTTAAACTTGTCTTCACAAGAGGGCAAGACTATATTGCCTAAAGCACCATACATACTTCTCCACATTCCATACAATTAGTGAGGGTAAAAATGAGTGAATTGAACTCTGAACGTCAAAGCCTCGCCTAAGGGCTTTAAAAAATTATTCAAAATTACATTTAAATTGGTCAAAAATATATTTAGATTGTCTTGAAAACGGTCAACAACAATTCAGAGAGACGTAGACAAGAGAGGGTCCTTCATGTTGACAGATGCTAGTCAGATCCTGGTGAATGTCCTGTATGTGTATTGGTGTGTGTATGGGTAGAATACTGTGCTCCAGGCAGCTCTCTGTAGCAATCACCAACCCTGTAGGAGAGAGAAAAATGATCGCAAGTAAATCAATCGTTTTTTTTGTCTGTCGCGTGTTACTACCGGCAATCACAGAATTATGTAAACGTTTAAATTCTGGACTTTAGCTACCCTGGTTATCTCGCTACAAAGTATTACTAACAAACCCACACAACAGAACCTAGGCCATTTCTTAAAGACAAAGTAACTAGCCATTTCATTTCTACGTTCTGCTGCTCTGCTGTACCTCTGCTATACGTCCTCCTTGTCATCCTGCTCGGCTTGCTCCTCCTTCAGAGCGTCTGTGTCTGCCTCGTTGGTGGAGGCCTCTATGTGAGCCAACATGTCCGCCATCAGAGCTTCCTCCAGCCTCCTCCTCACACTGTGGACCAGGTCCTCTTGCTTCCTACATACACCAGAGAGAGAGGAGAGGGGTTAGGGAGCAATGGATGGATGACAGTCCTCGTGAGCAGGCTTAAAGGGATACTTACCCAAACGACAAAATGGCATATTGGTTTCCTTAACCTGTAAGCAGTCTATGGACAAGGTATGACAGCAATCCAATGCTTTGGTTTAGTTTGCCTGGAACTGTTTCCACATGCTAACGTTTTAGCATTAGTGACAAATCCCAGTCATGGGACCGATATTAGCATTTTTTACGCATCATGTCCAAATTATCCAAAATAATCTAAAATGTATTGTGAAGCTCAACATTGTCACTTATTGTTGATTTGAACATGATACGTGGCACATTTTTCACACATTTAGAAATCTATCCCTTTAACAACAAGGCCCAACAGTAGCTAGTAGCTGGGTGTTGTTGAGCCAGACCACTGAGTTGTGTGTGTACTTTACCTGATGTCGTCATCGGTAACCATGAAGGCCTTGCAGAGTGGCTGGGTGGTGTTGAGCCATACCCCAGGGTTCTTCTCCACGGCTGCGGTCAGCTGACCAGTGACGGGTGTGGGGCTGGTGTGCAGGGCGCTGGCAATGGCAGAGAGCAGGGTCTTGTCTGAACACACAGGCCCAACACCTGGGGGGAGATTCACAGAGTCAGATATAAAACACACACATCAAATCCCAAAACATTGGTTTTATGTGTATGTGAGTCTCAAGTACTCTCTGCTGTGTGTACTTACCCTGTAGGCCCTTGGGAAGGTCCATGGTCTTGACCAGCTCCTCTGCAATGTCAAATGCACTCAGACCACTCAGCTTCCTCTCCCAAAACAGCTGAGGACAAACAGCGGGTAAACAGCTCGCCATTTGACTTTAAACACATCACATCATGATGTGCTTCATAATTTATGGAAAACCTCTAACAGCTAGTTCAGGTTACATAGCCCTCCCATTATGCTCATCCAATTAGGCCTCTCACTCAGACCACTCCTAGCAAAATTCTTTCTTGAGAAATTACTCTTTGCTAAGAAGCTATTAGTTTCTTTTTGACTATTTTAATTGAAAACAATCACAGTAAGGTACTTAATTGTTACCCAGAAATTATTTGATATTGAGATAAAAACAGCTGCATTGGACATTTAAGTCAGCTTGATAAATCGAGTGACTCATCCCAATTTGCAATAATACGTTTTCAAAGACTAGGCCAGAGTAGATKACTTAATCTACCAACCACATGGCAGCAATTAAATAAATAACATCACGGTATCATTACATCACAACCAATAAGCGCAGAGCATCGTTGGACTCACCTGTCTTGGTTGGTCGACAGCCTTGTGGGGGTCTGTCTTCACTTTGTTGCTAGGGTGATTGGTCACCTTGGTGACAGGCTGTTTAAAGATGGATGCTGTCTGTCGGACTGGTAGTGTCGTGTTCAGGTCTGGCTTGACCTTCAACACAGAGAAAAACAGGTCAGGGATCATAGCTCAATGGTCAAACAGATTACACATGATCCTGGACTCAAACTCCCTCACCTTGATCTGATGGTTGTTGTTGTCATAGCGATGCTTGTGCCTGTTCCTGTGCAGTTTGTTCGTTAGCATCCTTCCTGCACGGGGGTCAATGGCGTGCACCTCCATGGTGTTGCCCAGGTAACGAGCTAGCTGGGGCTTGCTGAGGAATCTCTTTCCAGGGTCACTAAAGGGGCAGGAAAACAGGCCATCGGGAGAAAAAAAAAACATAGGCAATGAATTGAGGCACAAACCTGCAGGTACAAGAGGCACAAACCTATTGATGAGGTCAGTGGTGTTGCACTGACAAGACTACAAATGGACCTAATTCACAAACCATAACGTCCATCTAAACTCTTGTTTTGATTATTTTCTAGATTGCAGTGTACATTCGGAAAATGTATGATTTATGCATATCAAAACATGATATGAGCTGCATAGAATGACAAGCAAGAGCCTTGTATTGAAGTGTTAGCAGTGGGTTATATCAAAGAGCCTCAGCCTGCAAAACAACCATAGTAGCAGGGGTGAGAGTAGATTTAATTTCTTACTGGTATGGGACACCCAAGTGCCTTACAGGGTAGCCTACTCTGCTGACACTACCAAAAAGATCAATAAAAACGATGTCTGATCCATATAATTGGCCTACGAAATACAATTCAACATCCATCTACCCTGGAGGAGGAAATTACTATCCAAAAGAAACCCAATGACAAAGACAGTGAATACGCACTCACCCAGTGGATTGTTTTAAATTGCATAGCCTACAGTCGGGATAGATGATTGTTGAGTTGCTACTGTCAGTGAAAAGCGGAGACCTAGCCAGCCATATCGCAATATTAAAAAACACAATCGCGGAAAAACCGTTTGGAAAGCAAATGGCTATTGCTGTAAAGAGATGCCAATGAAAGACTCCAATCTGTCTTTTACTTGTCAAAATTCTTAACTGAATTGAGCGAACAGTAGCCTATTTTATTGGCACCAGCTGAGAACATCGGCCATATCCCTGGAGAGAAAGACGCTAATGATCCTCTGTGGCCAAATCATGCTTTCTGGTGTAGTAGCCTATTTTGAATGATTTTATTTATTTCGGTATAGATAGAAGCTAATTAGGCTATATAATTGTGCCAGTTTAATTCAATTCACTTTAGCGAAAGCTTAGCTTCCCCTAGCCTTATGGTCACGCCACCTATGCCTTTTAATGTGGCATAAACACAACCAGCCAGATGTTCTCATCTGATTGTCAAACAATCACTTAACAAATGCGCTCCTGTAGGCTACCCGCGCACATTCGTCCGCTCACAAAATAATTTCAGCATCCAAACCAACAGTGCACCAGCAATTTGATCAACGTTAGAGACATCTGTTACAAAACACCTACGTGTATTGTAATGCCATTCTGCGATTGTCATTAGGCTTACACTTGTAGCCTGAATTGACGCATTCACTGTTGTCCACGCACGCTTCGGTCTCCGTCACTAATCTCAGCCTTGTCCGCGAGCTCTCCGCCACTCATCACGGCCTTGACTGAATGTACGCGTTCTCCTCAAACCACAACGCAATGGGGACAGTATACCACCCAGTTTCCAGTCAATTCGCAAATTCTTCAAGGGGCTGACATGCAGAATTGTTAAATAATGGTGTAATACACTATAGTTGTTTGGGCATGTATTATTTGTGATAGGCTCACGTTTTACCGGTACGGCGTACCCCCACTATTTATTTTCCCGGGACGCCGTACCTGACCGCCTTACTTTCACCCCTGCATAGTAGTAAACAATGAACGTTAGCTAGCTACTGTCGTGGGTAACCCGCAGCACTGCACCCACGATAATGTAGTATAAAGTCCACATAATCGGAATCAATTTACACAAATCTAAACAAAGACTTGTAACAGAAAGCTACTGATGCTAACGTTACTTGCTAATTTGTTGTCAAATGTGCGGGGAGCTGACGTTTGCTAGCAAGCTAAAGTTAGCAATCAATGACTTATCGTTCGCTATCTAATGGTTACTCATCAAATTTGACGCAATCTGTAGACACTGATCATTTACATTTTTGGTACGTAGTTACCTAAGTGGGTGATGTCTTACTTTAGTGGCTAGCTAACGTCTCGGCTACTCCATCGAGAAACAACGTTAGCTAGCTAGAGACATGCTTCCCTACTGCAGACCAGCTAACATTAGCTAGCTACCGTCTTTTTACTTAGCTACTTGTCCTTACAACTCATTCGAGCAAGTCGTACAACCCCACCTTTTCCTCTCCATGCTTCTTGCAGGTTATGATCGCTCGATTTTTGTTGATTCGGGAATCTGCATGGGTTTTAAATATTTGGCTATAATTTTTTGTTGTGGATCTGCTTTCCTTTTCGATGTCAGCTGTCCTCCCTGCTTTCTCTTGTCAAGACACTCATAAGATCACTCCGCAACGCTAGACCACTGTTACATAAAGTGGACAGCAATTCATCCGCTGGTCCACAAACTAGTCCCAACTGAAGTCCTGTCTTTGTTGGGATCAGTTGAGTGTTTTAATGTTGTTTAATCTAGCTACATTTTCTAGTCTTTTTCTCATCAGTTTAGCTGTATGTTTGTACAAAATTATTTCGATTTCACACTAAACACTTTAAAACTTGCATTTATTCAGGGTATCCCAATTGAGACCAGGATCGCATTCCCAATGGAGACCTGAGTACAAACATTTTCTYACAACAGGAAGAACAATTTACATTACAATTAAAACAATAATAAAATATAAAAATCAACCAAGCTGGATGAAATAACCTAATACCAAGTTTTTTCCAGAAAACAACTATCCATCATGTCAGGTTTGCCAGAAGATACTGACCCTACCGTTGCGCTTGTTTACTCTGAAGTCTGAACGCAATCATGGTTACAATAAGACACTGTTGAGCCGGTGCGACACATGGGTCGGAAACATACCTCAATGCACGGATGGGATATGCCACTGTCCTCCAAATTGTACCTTATCCACACTGCTCCGTCAAGAAGATTGAAATATTACTTGTTTCTAGGGATGCACGATATACCGGTGAGCATATCGAAACTGACGATATTAACTACAAAAAAAATACCTGCATCGGCCCAACAGTGACAGTGCGCACCGAGGAAGAGAGGCCACAGACAGAGCTGAAACTTCACTGCTTGACATGTATGATGAAATCCTGGTTGAGAATGAAACAACTGAACAAATGAACAATGAAACAGCACAGCAAGTGAAGGAAATAGGTTTTGATTATGTTTTACTGGTAATGGGGACATACGTAAATGCCAACAAAATAACTTTTTGGTCAGTGTGGTGTGTGGCCTTTATTTAACTAGGCAAGTCAGTTAAGAACAAATTCTTATTTACAATGACGGCCTACCCTGTCCAAACCCGGGCGACGCCCTATGGGACTCCAAATCACAGCAGGATGTGATACAGCCTGGATTCGAACCAGGGACTGTAGTGACACCTCTTGCACTGAGATGCAGTGCCTTAGAATGCTGCGTCCATGTGTGTGTGTTAACTATTTAACTGTACTAGAATGCTTAAAAGACCGCTAAAATGTTACATTTCGGTATCAGATTCTTTTTGGAAAGGAAAATATCGGATATCGGCCAAAAATGTCATATCAGTGCATCCCTACTAGCTTCCCCAGAAAACTGCCGTTTTCGTCCTCATGCTAGCTAGCAGTAGTCACAGCAGCCATTATTGAAAACGGACCATGAAAAGCAGAGACATTTTTTACTTTAAAAATAAAATAAATCAGACTTCAAACTAACAAAGGAATAACAATGTGGACAATATAAGAGAAATGTTCATTTCTCATGCCTGCATTTCCCATTTCTCCACCTGATTCCTTGGCTGAGCAATTCCCCCCCCAAAATACATAAAATGCACAACAGTTATTTTAAAAAAGATGTCAAAGATCAGGGTGAAAAGTCCAGTTAAGTTTATTGAAAAAGGTGAAAGCATGTTGTTTCTCGTGTCATTGCCCTGGTGTGGAGTTGTGTCTTGGTGTCTGATGACATCTGCAGCTTTGGTCACACTGTCCCCATTTATCTTGGCCTGCCTCTGACAGCACAGACTGACCTACAGGCAACAGAATTGATTTCAGACAGTGGGGGTGGGCGAGTGAAGGGGAGTCCAAGGTGAGAATTTATATTTAGAAGGACTGAGAAGCTCAGTTCTGCTGACATTTTAAAAAGGACATTCTACCCCAAAATGAAAGAAAATAAAATTATCTAAAATGTAACTTCCACCACCAGAAGTGAGCCCAATAACATAAATATTTTAACATATTGGACAATGCATATAGCCTATGCATGGTCCATATKATCAGGTATGCTATTAGCAAGAAGCATTATCACCTGTAGCCCAACTGATGATGCAGCAGCATAGTGGCTACAAATAAATAGGCTAAAGTATGGGGTTGCCCATCTGCATTTACCCTATTGGGCCAATCATTAGCTAAATGTGATATTTTAACTTGTTAGCATCCTATTGATATATTTTATGTCCCAAAAAACTTGCATAAACACAGTGAATATAATTTAGGCCTACCTGTTAGGGTAACTTGGAGTATGCCGCCAGCCCAATTTGTAAGTCGCTCTGGATAAGAGCGTCTGCTAAATGACTTAAATGTAATGTAAATGAGTATGCCGCCAGCCAGGGTAACATGTCCCCTGCCTGTACTTCTCACAGAAACCACCATTTTCCACAACACTTTCCCTGGTTGCCACTACTCTTGCTCAACTAAAAATGTAATCAGTCTCACCATTTTTTAAGTCCCCCAGAAATATTTTGTAGGTAGGGTGGCGTTTTACCCCAAGTTACCGTGTTACATTTAGCCCCACTCTCCCCTATTCACTCACTGAGAATTTCAGAGCTGTAAATGTGCCTAACCATGACACTGTTAAAAAAAAAACTATTTAAAATGGTGTAGATCCCCCTCTTTTTAACAAAGGCCATTAAAACTGCTGTTTTCTCGAGATTGCATTAAGAATTGTTGTGCATTGACTGCTTGGATGTTTCTGCAACATGAATGCGCCTTGAGAGGAATATTTCTCATATACAACACACAAGCCGAATAGGTAAATAGATAAACTATTCTACTATGGGGTTGTCGGATTATTCTATTCATTAGTAAATGTGAAGTGTTATAGCATCTTCAAAGCGCTTCGGCAGAAATATTTTTTCAGGGTCCATATTTTTGGGGCGTGGCGGCAATAATTTTGCCGTGGCTAAATGACTGCAGCGGAAACACTGGTCCCCAAATCGACCCCTAAACCCAATATATTGTGAAGATCTGAGAACTTACTGTGGCGATTTCACATTGTATAAAGTATACCGAGATAATACCGCATATCCGGGTATGAAATCAGGAAGGTATAAAAGTGAAACATTTGGGATACCACCTAGTCGCGATGCACAGATGCTATCCCTCTTGGACATTATCCGCGCACAGAAATCCTTTGTCGAAAACCTTCCAGCTAGCTTCACGTGCACTGTGTTTCACGAATGTTGAATACAATTCCATTTGAATTTCAGCATGAAACACACTGATAATCTCACTACCGATAGACTGCTGCTTGATACTTATCACAGTGGGAGGCCGTTTTGTCTTGCTAGAACAAATGCTGTACCTGCTACGTGTAGAMCCCATAGCGACGATCCTGTCTTTTCTACTTGTCAGAATCTCAATGCTCGTCAGTGGACAATGACTTGACTTTGAGCCAACCAGAGAGCATGAACCCCCACGTGGGGAAGCCAACAGGAGTGACAACAAAATTGAAAAAATATGACATTTTATCCATACATAGACGGTTAAATGTCATGAGCCAGTCACACTTCATATGCAATAGTAACTAGCTAATAAACTAACTAGCTAGTAACTAGCTAAGTGCACAGACGCAATGCACACTAAATACTTCCAAGGAAGCTACCCACTGTAGCTAGTATTGACATAATTAAATCACAATGGATTACTTTCCATGAAACAGCTGCCGAGTTGGTGCATTTTTTAAATTGTACCTTTATTTAACTAGGCAAGTCAGTTAAGAACAAATTATTATTTACAATGACGGCCTACACCGGCCAAACCCGGGCCAATTGTGCGCCGCCCTTATGGGACTCCCAATCACGGCTGGTTGTGATACAGCCTGGATTCGAACCAGGGTGTCTGTAGTGACGCTTCTAGCACTGAGACGCAGTGCCTGCGCCACTCGGGAGCATCGCTAGCTAGCGATGGGCTGGTAGTGGCAGTATGGGATTATGGAGAGCGAATTAAATTTATTCTTCGTCATCTTGCTATGTAGTTATCTAGCTGTGGCCATCTGGATAGTATCAACAACGGCTTTCTACAAAATAACAACAACAGCGGAGCTAGCKAACATTGGAATCTAGACCATGAACTAAACAACACACACAGACATGCATTGCCGTGCAACGCTACTGCCACCTTCTGGTTTGGAGTATTTTAACATGGCTACGTTTCTGACGACCTCAAGGTCTGTTCAAATCAAATTGTATTGGTCACATACACATATTTTGCAGATGTTATTACGGGTGTAGCGAAATGCTTGTGTTCCTAGCGCCAACAGTTTAGTACTATCTAACAATTCACAACAATACACAAATCTAAAAGTAAAATAATGGAATTAATGTATAAATATTATGACGAGCAATGTCGGAGTGGCATTGACTAAATACAGGGGAATAGAATACAGTATATACATATATTCTGCCCTTGAGTTGCGTTCCCATGCAAAACTAGACAGATAGCTAACAACTAAGTCTTCAATAAAACTCCCAAGGCGTGACTTTTCTTGAATGAATATTGAAAACGTTTATGTTGTAAAACTGCAAAACACAGAAAAGAATATACTTTAGTATTCAATTCACACCGACATACTGTAGCTGTACATTATACATTTGAAGTTGCATGAATACAAAGCACGTGCTACGGTACCATGCATCTGGCATGATGCCAAACCATATAGCTAATTGCTTTCTCATATGCTAATTGACTAACTCCTTTCATTACTCTAATAATGTACAACCATCTATGTAGAATAACAAAGCATATTACACTAGAAACAGTAACAAAAATACAGTATTGTATATTTTACAATTCGTTTGCATGACGCACGAGCAAAGTAATACAGCTAACATCATACATGAAAGGCATTGYAATTTGTGTGAGTAAATGCAACCAACCAACATTGATATGTAAGAAACTCTATCAATAACAAGATTATCATCATTAGCTAAATGCTTGAATCGAACTTACAAACAAATATTTTCCAAGGCTGAAGCGTGACAAGAAATAACTACACTGAAAGACCTGCACCGTAGCGTTGTTTTTAGCTGCTTCTAAGCGTGCAGAACGAATTCTCTACTTCCTGTTTGCGTACAGTCTAAGTACCAGAAAGCTCCACTAGGGGGCAAATAACACCATGGAACACAATGAAAATCCATCTTAACCATTGTAATAAAATAATCTGTTACCTTCTAACAGGATGGCAGCACAACATATGAGATGATTAAAGCAGTATGTAAACATTATTAAAGTGACTAATGTTCCATTATTAAACTGTTGTGTGAAAATAAAGAGACTGACTGCCGACACTATTCAGTGTTGGAGATATTACTCTGCCGATTGTTAGGGAGTTTGTTTCTTATACCGCTCGGAATTTGTGACAAAATATCCAAAGGAACATATTATTAAACAGACTTTCCAAATTCGTCAAAATAAAAGTCCCCTACAAGTGATCACTTGCYTCTGTACATATGCCACACGTGCAGGACTTATTTTGACATAAGGTAAAGCAGAGAGCAAGTGATAGGTCAGGCACCTGCAGCAGACCCACGTTTTTAAAGTCCGTTTTAATAACACATTCYTTTGGATATTTTGTCTCTATTTCCCAGAGGTATAAGGAACACGCCATTTGAGACAGGCAGGGGACGCATGTGGTTTCGTCAATACAAATGAACACAACAATGTTTTCCAAGGGACATCAGAACGTCAGGGCTAGATAGCACCCAACCCTAGTTAGGTGCCGACGATGAGCAATAAGGTGAACATTCCAGAGGACAAGGCGGTGTTACCATCATACAGGGAGACTACATTATTTCCCATTATCTCATCATTACCATCAATGTTGCGTTCGAAGGTAACTGCCAAACAGAGGTAGATCGGTAAACTATGCTCTGCAGACTTGTTAGCTSTCAGACTGATCTAGTGCCATGTCTTTAGTCCAGTGGGCTAACAGGTTATTGTTGAGTCACATTGACAATCTGTGTTCGTTAATAGTAGAGAGCGAATGCGAGCCTGGGCTGCTGCTTAGTCATTATGGGAGATCTTTCTAGAGCCACATTGACTTCAGGGCAATCACACATCCTTTTATCTCAGATTAGTGGTTAGTATAAAAGTTTAGTAATCATGATGACAAAATCAATTGCTTCAAACTGACATTCTAGAATTTAGATGACGGTCTTCAGCTAATTCTCCTCAAGCCAGTGACATCACA
Organism: Salvelinus sp. IW2-2015; assembly: GCF_002910315.2. Lineage (NCBI taxonomy): Eukaryota > Metazoa > Chordata > Actinopteri > Salmoniformes > Salmonidae > Salvelinus > Salvelinus sp. IW2-2015. Next base: position 6,848,722 of record NC_036859.1, on the reverse strand, counting down.
ATTATATCAGATTCAGTGTAGCCTTTCGAATAGTGTTAGTTAAACAGTGCCTATAACCCAAACGTTTGCTCCMGCTCTATTGATTTTAAGTTGATATCGACATGAGTGATTAACAAAATAGTGTTGCGTTTACCTTTCCACGTTGGCGAACCCACTGAAAAAAATTCAACAATCCAAAATGTAGCCCTCTGTCTTCCACAGGTTGTCCTACAAGTTGTCCTCTAACCAGTGATATACATAGTATTCCCAGATTCCACATTTTTTTTCAGTAGTGTTCGTTTGAACAGGACGTGCAACCTGACTCCCTCTTCTTTCTATTGATTTCAACATGAAATCGATATGAGTGATTGACACATAAGGGTTGCATTTCTCTTTCTGTTTTGGCGACCCCTAAATCAAAATAGCTGGTTGTCTTCAAGCAGAGTGGTAAACTATGAAGCAAGCTCGATTTACTCGGGGTTTTCTAAAGCTAGCCAGCTAGTTGCTTCACATTCCAGCTCAGGCTTCTTCCGTACCATGACCGCGGATATTGTCGTCGCCTGCGGCTAACTCTGACAGGCTGTAACTGTGGGTGCATGCTCCACATGCAGAGCCGGTCCTGGACGTTCTTCCGCCCTAGGCGAAACAAAATATTATCAGAAAGAGAAAAGCTCAATTAATAGGGACAGAATAGCAAAGTCATTTAAAAATAAAAAATCTCATCGAATAGTGAGGAATCAATGCATCGGAGTCACGTCTTTCGCGGGCATTTTAGAGCTTGTTGGCACTACCGAGTTAAACGTTGTTATAGAAACACTTGATATAATCTGGATACGTTTTATGTATTTATTTCAAAATATAAAGCAAACAATAGATGTCCCTTTTGCCCCTTTCTCAAAGGGTGTGATACATCACTCAATTCGAGCCCTGTTTTTAGTCAAACACACCAAGCCGTTCTAAGACATGGAGGTATTTAATCAGTGCATGGGACAATATTGAGTATTTGGCTATACCGACATCTATGGAGGATAATTGTGTCTGTCAATCAGGGAGTCTCCACCACTTATTTATTGGAGGATGAAGAAAATAAGCTCAATTATATATATATGGACGTATGCACATAAGGTGGTCCCTTACCAGGCAGAAGGGAATTTTACCCCTGCATCAGCGAGTTACATTGTTGCTATCACTATGCAACCTACTATCTCGAGTAGGAAAACGAGTTTCTTATTAATAATATCCCACCTGTTATCACACATGGCACGACCCATAATTGTTCAATTACAATAAAAATAACACTTTTATATAACATATTTAACATATTTTAATATTCCTGTAGAACTGTAAAACAGAGTAAGATCAGTTGAGGTCTTTGGAAAGGAGTGCTTTCATAAATGCATGGCGGGCCTCGTTTGCTGGAGCAGTGTAAAATAAGCTTTATGCCTATGGCCCAGCCTTAACGAATTTTGTTTATTTACATGTCCAACATCAGCATTTATTTATTTCGTCTCCACCTAGAGTGGCCTCTTTCCTCTGCTGTGGTGCTGCGTTGCAGTCAGCGATTTTTGTAGCTCGGTAGCTGTCCATGGTCCTGAAATCAAATCATCTGAGTTTGCTTAGACACCAGCCTAATCTCCAGCTCCTTCCACCTCTGGAAACTATCTAGGTGGTCATGTGACTTCTCATGCGAGCTGAGGAGGTGACACTGATTCTTCCAGTCCCTGGTTCCATCCCTGACCAGCGCAGATTTACACTCGTGTGAAAAAAGTTTGYAGCAAAAACAGAAGGCTGYGTCGTTTTTGCTTGGAATAGACAAGCCTTGGTCTCTCCACTCTCTCCCCGTTCGCCATCCTCCTATTGTAGTGGGCCACCGAAAACTTTCGTTGCCCCTCATCTCTTGTGAAATTCCCCTCCTTATCCTGATGTGGCCCAGCCTGCTCTAACATATCCCGTAAATATCCATTCATATATTTTGGCCACTCATCGGGATCTTTTATGTTTTTTGTCTGGGAGTCGGATTTAGCAGCAGCACCACCACTGTCATCCGGGACGGGGAGCGACGAATCTGAGTCTGGGTTCAAGATAGTAGGGTCTTCGCTGGCATTGTTTGGAGGTGTGGCTAGGCCTGGTGCGACCACCTGTTCTTGTCAGGCCAGAGAGCTGTCATCATCGGTGGAAGTGCATGGCTCGGACTCCTCCGCTTTGCCCTCTTCGCTGCTAGAATCAGCGAACAGGGGCTCGTCGTTCGCGGCGAATGAATGGCCTGTCCACGTAAGCGTGTCATTCTCCACACCGGCTGATGGACATTGCTGCACACTTATACATTTCACCAGCGAATCTCTTTGGTTTAAAGATTGTGACTCTTTTCTCATTGTTTGAAAAAAAAAAATTCGCTTCCTTATAGTTTTTGTCTCTTAGACATCGTAGCAAATAGTTTCAAATCTCTATAGATGACTTTTAGCTAAAATTATATCCACTAGTAGTAGCTAGCTAACGTTAACAGGCTAGGTTAGGCTACTGCCTTAATCACTAATCATCGTCGTAACTCACAAACTTAAAAAAATAAATAATAATAATTTATTTGGCAGATTCATTTTGATTAATGTTTCACAATTGGATAATCMCATATAAACACACACATCACCATAGCTACCAAGGACAGTGGGAGTGGGGTGGGAGAAGTGGGAATGGGGTGGGGGCGGGAACTGTAGCAAAGCTATGAGCTGGTGGCTGGGGTGCCGCGGGTGKTGTAGTAGCGGATCAGGGGCGCTAGAGGGCGGCAGCCAATTGTCAAAATAGAGCCTCAAATTCACGTGCCGCCATAGGTGAMGACCTAATCTTGCCGAATGGGAGGGCCGTCCCTGTGCACATGGCTAGTCGAACTCTTCATTGTGACAATGCCGAAACATTAATCCATGTGCAAATCTGTGCCATATTTTCATTTTTACCGAAATCAAAACTTGATAAAAAGTTATCTACGGCGCGAAATATGCTTTTACAAGTGCCACCTTTATTTTATTACTCATCGTTAATGCCGTCTTTGGTGTGCTTATCAATGCATGCGCACCTTTTCCCCCCACTCTTATCGATAAAATGATTATCAGAATAATAATTGTATATGTCATACAAACGTTCTACTGTGCGTGAAGTTTGAAATGCATTCTGTCATTACATGATAATGTGATAGGTACTTTAAAATTATACATTTTTTTACACAAAAAACATTGATTAATAAAATATTTATCAATCTTCTTCCTCAAATGAATGGAATGAATCTGATTTCATTGGTCCTCAACTGGCAGCTCAGACACTAATAAGTGATGGGCATTCCGGCTCTTTTCGGTGAGCCGGCTCGTTCGGCTCAGCTCACCAAAAAGAGCCGTCTCYTTTGGCTCCCAAACGGCTCTTTAAAAAATATATGTTTTGTATTTTTTCAAGTCACAGTTTGCGGTAGTTTKACTATGATTGGTGTTACAACAATTCTAATTAAATTATTAAATGAAATCATACTCTACCTGAACCACAATGTATTTAAAAATGCATTGGTTTGTTATGAAACATAATGCTATTAAACATTTGCATTTAAAGTATCACTTTTTAATGTATATAAACAAAGTGCATATAAATGTAACAATTCAAAACGAATACAATCTGAACATAATAGAATATTGCACCATATCAAAGAAAAATAAATAACAATGTGCAAAACTGCAGCGTCCCACTTAAAACATTAAACTGGTCCCTCTTTTCTGTCACCCCTCTGTCACGTGTCCTGTGGTTACATTTGCTTTTCTCTGGCGGCTGGCTCTGATTCGCTGCAGACCCTTACACAGGAGTAGCATTTTTGAGGCTGTCACCGAGCTGAAAATAGAGAACAGCAACTTATTAGTTCAGGTTCATGTTTTGTCTACTGACACTACATTMTCATCTACTGCTCATATGCATATATAATTCTGGATTAAATAATGATGTAGTCATAACTGCTGACTGTACCTCTCTCCACTGATCTCTACAGTGACCTGCTCAAAGGGTTCCAGGACTGCACACCTCCTCCACCACCTCCCAATCCTCTTGGGTCAGAGCATCAACAGGTGCATTGACAATGGCCAGGGTAGAGACGATGGCATCATTTGACTCAAGAAACCRCTTCAACATATAAMATKTTGAATTCCACYTTRTAGTGCAGTCTTGTTWAGGACTCAGCTCAGGCATCCCCATCTGGCGTTGTGTAGACTGTAGTTTTTCAGCACCTACTGTGCTCCTGTGGAAATATTCCACAGCTGCTTTCACTTTGTCCACAGTGGGCTTCATCACCTTCAGAGCAACTCTTACAGTCAGGTTGATTGTGTGGGCAAAATATGGATGATGGGTCCATTTTAAATTTTTTATGGCTTTGGTTATGTTAGCTGCATTGTCGCTAACACAACATACCACTTTTCCATCTACTTGCCATTCTCTGGCCACTCTCAACAGTTCCTCTGCCAAGTTCTCGCAGGTGTGTCTGTCGCTGAACTCACAGTTCACATATGCCGGTGTAGGTTGTGCGTAGAACCGGCKTTATATGATATTTTGTTTTGGCAAATTCTACAATGTGCGCTAACATAGTCTACATTATTAAAATGCATCCAAATGCTACTGTGCTTCTGACTCATTTTCCAGCTGTTGTTTTCGCAGCTGTCCCTTCAATCAATCAATCAAGTTTATTTTATATAGCCCTTCGTACATCAGCTAATATCTCGAAGTGCTGTACAGACACCCAGCCTAAAACCCCAAACAGCAAGCAATGCAGGTGTAGAAGCACGGTCCCTTCCCCTCTCTTCTCCGCTGCTAAGTGCGTGACTGTGTGAGTTGGCTCGGGCCTCCCTCACGCATCTTTGGTTCATTGGTTGACACTGCGTGTCTGATTGACAGGAACAACAAGAGAGACTGTTAGTCTGAGCAGACAGTCAGAACGAATGTGTGTGCGCTTGAGCATTTAAGCCTATATTATTTTATTTATTTTTTACGTTCTTTGAATTAGTTAATTCTATTCATTTCAATCTTTTGATTATTCCTATCTTTATTTTTAATTCTTTTTATAAATAGATTTGGCTCTTCTGATATGCGAGCCGGCTCCCAACGTTCACCTACAAGCCGACTCGTTCGCGAACGACCCAYCACTATCACACACGTCATTCAGGATAAATGGAGTTAGCCTTCCCCGGAGCAGGTTAGTTCTGAAGGATTCGTTGCCATAAAAATTTACCTGACTTAACAGGTGAGCCACATTCACATGACTGGTTATCTCGAACTGAACTCAGAGTTGACCAAAGTTACCTSGCCAACTCCTCAAAATTGATTCCTAGGATACCAGGTTGTCCTCTAACGAGTGATGTAAACAATATTTCTAGTTTCCATGTGTTTTTTGAGTTGTTAGCTTCAACAGCGATACAGTCGTAGCCAAAAGTTGAGAATGAACAAATATTAATTTCCACAGTTGCTGCTTCAGTGTCTTTAGATATTTTTGTCAGATGTTACTATGGAATACTGAAGTATAATTACAAGCATTTCATAAGTGTCAAAGGCTTTATTGACAATTACATGAAGTTGATGCAAAGAGTCAACATTTGCAGTGTTGACCCTTCTTTTTCAAGACCTCTGCAATCCGCCCTGGCATGCTGTCAATTAACTTCTGGGCCCCATCCTGATTGATGGCAGCCCATTCTTGCATAATCAATGCTTGGAGTTTGTCAGAATTTGTGGGGTTTTGTTTGTCCACCCGCTCTTGAGGATTGGCCCAAGTTCTCAATGGGATTAAGATCTTGGAAGTTTTCTGGCCATGGACCCAAAATATCGATTTTTGTTCCCCGAGCCACTTAGTTATCACTTTTGCCTTATGGCAAGGTACTCCATCATGCTGGAAAAGGCATTGTTCGTCACCAAACTGTTCCTGGATGGTTGGGAGAAGTTGCTCTCGGAGGATGTGTTGCTACCATTTTTTATTCATGGCTGTGTTCTTAGGCAAAATTGTGAGTGAGCCCACTCCCTTGGCTGAGAAGCAACCCCACACATGAATGGTCTCAGGATGCTTTATGTTGGCATGACACAGGACTGATGGTAGCGCTCACCTTGTCTTCTCTGGACAAGCTTTTTTCCGGAGGCCCCAAACAATCAGAAAGGGCATTCATCAGAGAAAATGACTTTACCCCAGTCCTCAGCCGTCTAATCCCTTACCTTTTGCAAGATATCAGTCTGTCCCTGATGTTTTTCCTGGAGAAAAGTGGCTTCTTTGCTGCCCTTCTTGACACCAGGCCATCCTCCAAAAGTCTTCATCTACTGTGCATGCAGATGCACTCACACCTGCCTGCTGCCATTCTGAGCAAGCTCTGTACTGGTGGTGCCCGATCCGCAGCTGAATCAACTTTAGGAGACGGTTCTGGCGCTTGCTGGACTTTCTTGGGCACCCTGAAGCCTTCTTCACAACAATTGAACCGCTCTCCTTGAAGTTCTTGATGATCCGATAAATATTGATTTAGGTGCAATCTTACTGGCAGCAATATCCTTGCCTGTGAAGCCCTGTTTGTGCAAAGCAATGATGACAGCACGTGTTTCCTTGCAGGTAACTGGTTGACAGAGGAAGAACAATGATTCCAAGCACCACCCTCCTTTTGAAGCTTCCAGTCTGTTTATTCGACCTCAATCAGCATGACAGAGTGATCTCCAGCCTTGTCCTCATAACACTCACACCTGTGTTCGAGATAATCACTGACATGATGTCAGCTGGTCCTTTTGTGGCAGGCTGCTGACAGTGGAAATGTTTTTGGAGGATTCAGTTCCTTTGCATGGCAAAGAGGGACTTTGCAATTAATTGCAAGTCATCTGATCACTCTTCATAACATTCTGGAGTATATGCAAATTGCCATCATACAAACTGAGGCAGCAGACTTTGTGAAAATTAATATTTGTCATTCTCAAAACTTTTGGCCAGACTCTACAACCTATTTTCAAACGATCACTTAAATAGCAGCCAACCGTTGACTGTTTGATATCCTATGTCAGTCGTTTGAATATTTTCTTTCTTCCATTTCCATGATGGCAGCCTCCTGAAATCAACATCCGCCATTCCAAAATATAGATAGAAGCCTTCTACTTATTCTCATCTAACCAACTATGTATAGCAGGGTTCCCCAACTGGTGACCCCGCGGGCCAAATTCTGCAAAAGAAATTTGGCCCCCCCAACAGTGTTGCTTTTTTCTTTTGACGACCCCCGTATCAAAATCCAACACTGAAATGTAGTTGACTGTCTTCTGCAAGTTGTCCTCTAACCAGGTGAGGTAAAAAATCTCTCCCTTTTCACATATGTTTTTTTAGTTATGTTAAATTCGATAGCATGTACAACCAGATTCAATTTTACGTTTTGGGAATATAAATAACTTTCAACATTTATTTCCAATGTTATTGTACTTAATCAGGTAAAAAAAACTGCTGAATGAGTCCAGAAACGTGCTGCGATTGATTGATTTTGATGATATACCAGAAATCCCAAAATCGGGTTTGCGCTGCCTATACAAACATCCTGCAAAACAGGACAAGCAGACCTCTTGGTAGAGAGCATATTCACTTACTGATTGGCAGCATGCACAATGATACTCACCTTCAACTACACAAAAAATACCTCTAGTCATCCTTGAATTTGCTGCTGACATATGGTACATAATCCAAGATCAGTCTACCAATGCCACCCCTCCAACTGAACCCCACACCTCCAACGTTGGAACCCTGCATTTGGGCGGAAGATTGRATAAGTCAATTTACAATCTTAACCAGAATCTGGGTTTACAGGAGACCTGCAAAAATGATTTCCAGGCAAGGCTTTTTTTCCATACAAGGCAGTGATGCAACCAGTCAGGATGCTCTCGATGGGGCAAGCTGTAGAAACCTGTTTGAGGATCTAAGGCACCCAATGCCAAATGCTTTTCAGTCTCCTGAGGGGGAATAGGTTTGTCGTGCCCTCTTCACGACCGTTTGGGTGCTTGGACCATGTTAGTTTTGTTTGGTGATGTGGACACCAAGGAACTTGAATCCTCAACTGCTCCACTACAAGCCCGTAAGAAATGAGTGCGTGCTCGCCCTCCTTTTCTGTTAGTCAACAATCATCTCCTTTGTTCTTGTCACGTTGAGGGGAGAGGTTGTTTGTCCGTGGCACCACACACGCCAGGTCTCTGAACCCTCCTTATAGGCGGGTTCGTCGGTTTCAGAACCTACCACTGTTGTGTCATCAGCAAATTTTAATGGTGTTGGAGTCGTGCCTGGCCGTGCAGTCATGAGTGAACAGGGGTATCACAGAGGGGACCGAGCACGCACCCCCTGAGGGGCCCCAGTGTTGAGGATCAGCGTGGCGGATGTGTGCTGCTACCCTTAACCACCCTGGGGGCGTGCCGTCAGGAATGCCAGGATCCAGTTGCTAGAGGGAAGTGTTTAGTCCAGGGTCCTTAGGCTTATGATGAGCTTTGAGGCGCGCTAGGTGTTACGCTGAGCTGTAGATCAATGAATAGCATTCTCACATAGGGTTCCTTTTGGTCCAGGTGGGAAAGGGAAGTGTGGAGTCAATAGAGATATTGGCCTCATCTGTGGATCTGTTGGGACGGTCATTAAAATTGGAGAGGTCTAGGGTTCTCTGGGTAATGGGTGTCGATGTGAGCCATGACCCACCTTCAAAGAGCATTTCACTGGCTACACGACTTGAGTGCTAGGGTCCGGTAAACATTCATTTAAGCAGGTACCTTAGTGTTCTTGGGCAAGGCGACTATGTGGTCCTGCTTGAAACATGCTTGGTATTGACATACTCAGGCAGGGAGAGGTTGAAAAATGTCGCAGTGACGACACTTACATTTACATTTACATTTAATTGTCATTAGCCAGACGCCTCTTATCCAGAGGACTTACAAATTGGTGATTCCCTTATGACATCAGTGGAACAGCCCACTTTACAATAGTGCATCTAAATCTTTTAAAGGGGGGGGGGGGGGGGACACCCGTCCCACGCAGCGAGGTGTGCTGGCGTAGGACTACGGGCAGAAAGAGTCGTCTAGAGTGTGTGTGAGAAGGATTACTTTATCCTTTCCTAGGTATTCCTTAAAGAGTGGGTGTTTTCAGGTGTCTCCGGAGTGGTGATTGACTCGCTGTCCTGGCGTCGTGAGGGAGTTTGTTACCACTCATTTGGGGGGCCAGAGCCAGCGAACAGTTTTGACTGGGCTGAGCGGGAACTGTACTTCCTCAGTGGTAGGTGGCGAGCAGGCAGAGGTGGAATTGAACGCAGTGCCCTTGTTTGGGTGTAGTGGCCTGATCAGAGGCCGCGGGGCGGGGGCCGCCGGCCAGGGAGGTACGGAGGTTGCGTTCCCCTCACAGCTCCGTAGGCAAGCACATGTCTTGTAGCGGATGCGAGCTTCATCTGGAAGCCAGTGGCGAGAGCGGAGGAGCGGGCGGTGACGTGAGAGGAACTTGGGAAGGTTGAACACCAGACGGGCTGCGGCCGTTCTGGATGAGTTGTAGGGGTTTAATGGCAACAGGCAGGGAGCCCAGCCAACAGCGAGTTGCAGTAATCCAGACGGGAGATGACAAGTGGCCTGGATTAGGACCTGCGCCGCTTCCTGTGTGAGCAGTGGTCGTACTTGCGGATGTTGTAGAGCATAAACCTACAGGGAACGGGCCAAAACCGCCTTGATGTTAGTTGAGAACGACAGAGTGTTGTCCAGGATCACGCCAAGGGTCTTAGCGCTCTGGAGAGGACCAACAATGGAGTTGTTCAACCATTGATGCGAGATCATGGAACGGGCAGTCCTTCCCCGGAGGAAGAGCAGCTCCGTTCTTGCCGAGTTTCAGCTTGAGGTGGTTGATCCGTCATCCACACTGATATGTCTGCCAACATGCAGAGATGCGGATTCGCACGCTGGTCATCAGAAGGGGGAAAGGAGAGAAGGATTAGTTGTGTTTTCGTCTGCATAGCAATGATAGGAGAGACATTGTGAGGTTATGGACAGAGCAAGTACTTGTGTTATAGCGAGAATAGGAGAGGGCCAAGAACAGAGCCCTGGGGACACCAGTGTGAGAGCACGATTGGGAGGAGACAGATTCTCGCCACGCCACCTGGTAGAGCGACCTTGTCAGGTAGACGCAATCCAAGCGTGGGCCGCGGCCGGAGATGCCCAGGCTCGGGAGAGGGTGGAGAAGGAATCTGATGGTTCACAGTATCAAAGGCAGCCGATAGGTCTAGAAGGATGAGAGCAGAGGAGAGAGAGTTAGCTTTAGCAGTGCGGAGCGGCCTCCGTGAATAAGAGAGGAGGCCAGCTCAGTTGAATGACAAGTCTTGAAACCTGACTGATTTGGATCAAGAAGGTCATTCTGAGAGAGAGTAGCGAGAGCTGGCCAAGGACCGGCACGTTCAAGAGTTTCTGGAGAGAAAAGAAAGAAGGGATCTGGTCTGGTGGATGTTGACATCGGAGGATCGAGTGTAGGTTTTTTCAAGAAGGGTGCAACTCTCGCTCTCTTGAAGACGGAAGGACCGTAGCAGCGGTCGGATGAGTTGATGAGCGAGGTGAGGTAAGGGAGAAGGTCTCCGGAATGGTCTGCGAGAAGAGAGGTTGGGGATAGGGTCAAGCGGGCAGCGTTGTTGGGGCGGCCGGCCCGTACCAAAACGCGAGAGTTTCATCTGGAGAGAGAGGGGGAGAAAGAGGTCAGAGCACAGGGTTAGGGCAGTGTGAGCAGAAGCCAGCGGTGTCGTTTGACTTAGCAAACGAGGATTGGATGTCGGTCGCTTCTTTCCAAAATAGGTTGACGAAAAGTCATCTTGCAGAGAGGAGAGGGGGGGGGGGAGGGGAGAGGATCAGGAGGTAGGAGAAGGTGCAAAGAGCTGCCTAGGGTTAGAGGCAGATGCTTGGAATGTTAGGAGTGGTAGAAAGTGACTTTAGCAGCAGAGACAGAAGAGGAAAATGTTGAGAGAGGAGGGAGTGAAGGATGCCAGGTCCCAGGTGTAGGCGATTGCCTCCATTTCCGCTTCGGCTGCCCGAGCCCTGTTCTGTGAGCTCGCCAGATGAGTCGTCGAGCCACGGAGCGGGAGGGGGAGGACCGAGCCGGCCTTGGAGATAGGGACAGAGAGAGTCAAAGGATGCAGAAAGGGAGGAGAGGAGGGTTGAGGAGGCAGAATCAGGAGATAGGGTTGTGAGTAAGGTTTAGCAGAGGAAGAGATGAGAGGATGGAAGAGGAGAGAGTAGCGGGAGAGAGAAGCGAAAGGTTTGGACGGCGCGATACATCCGAGTAGGGGCATGTGTTGGGAAGTGTTTGGGATGGGAGGCGGAGGTTAAAGGGATACAAGGTATGGTCGGAACTTGGAGGGAGTTGCAATAGGTTAGTGAAGAACAGCATCTAGTAAAGATGGAGTCGAGCGTATTGCCTGCCTGTGAGTAGTCCTTGCTTTTCTGTTCTCTTTTGGGTGGGAAGGTGAGAGGTTGAGGGCAAAAGAGAGAAGAGTGGAAAGAAGGAGGGCAGAGAGGATTGGTCAAAGGTTAGACGTGGGGAGGTTAAAGGTCGCCCAGCAACTGTGAGGGGAGCCGTCCTCAGGAAAGGAGCTTATCAAGGCATCAAGCTCCATTGATGAACTCTCCGAGGGAACCTGGAGGGCGAAAATGATAAGGATGTTAAGCTTGAAAAGGGGCTTGGTAACTGTGGACACATGGAATTCAAAGGAGGCGATAGAAGATGGTAAGGGGAGTAAAGAGAAGAATGACCACTTGGGAGAGAGAGACCCGGTGCCACCACCCCGCTGACAGAAGCTCTCGGGTGTGAGAGAACACGTGGCGGACGAAGAGAGAGCAGTAGAGTAGCAGGGGTATCTGTGGTGTGATCCAGTTTTCCGTCAGTGCAGAAGTCGAGGGGACTGAGGGAGGCATAGGCTGAGATGAACTCTGCCTTGTTGGCCGCAGTCGGCAGTTCAGAGGCTACGGAGACCCTGGAACTCCACGGGGTCGTGCGCGCTGGGACCACCCAGATGAGGGTGGCCGCGGGCCACGGCGGTGTGGAGCGTTTGTATTGGTCTGTGCAGAGAGGGAGAACAGGATAGACAGACACATAGTTGGACAGGCTACAGAAGAGGGCTACGCTAATGCAAAGGAGATTCGAATGACAACTGGACTACACGTCTCGAATGTTGCAGGAAAGTTAAGCTTACGTAGCAAGAATCTTATTGACTTAAAATGATTAAAATGATACAGTACTGCTTGAAGTAGGCTAGCTGCAGTGGCTGCGTTGTTGACTTTGTAGGCGAGCTGGCAGTGGCGCGTCTGTTGACACTGCACTAATCAAGTCGTCCGTTGAGTGTTAATAGTTTCTACAGTGCTGCTATTCGGGGCCTAGCTTGGCTAAGCTGAGCAGTGTTGATTACGTTACGTTGCGTTAAAAAGAACGACAATAGCTGGCTAGCTAACCTAGAAAATCGCTCTAGACTTACACAATTAGCTTTGATACAAAGGACGGCTATGTAGCTAGCTATGTAGCTAGCTACGATCAAACAAATCAAACCGTGTTACTTGTAATGAAATGAAATGAAATGTGATACTACCTGTGGAGCGAAGCGGAATGCGACCGGGTTCTGTTGAGTGCGGAAGTTCTATTCGGTAGACGGTTTGGCTAGCTGTGGCTAGCGATAGCAGTGTCTCCTACGTTAAGACGATAAAATAGCTGGCCTAGCTAACCTCTGTAAATTAAGATAATCACTCTAAAACTACACACTCTAAACTCCACAGAATTATCTTGGATACGAAGACAGCAAAGACAACTATGTAGCTAGCTACACTACCACTAATCAAGGCGTTCAGTTTGAGTGTAATAGTTTCTAGCAGTGCTTGCTATTTGCGTAGACGTTTGCTAGCTGGTCTAGCTTTCTGGGAGATAATGCAGTGTGATGTGGACGACCGCATGATAGCGTATAAAGCGATTATCATTTGATACAAAGTACGGCTAGTCGTAATGCTATCTAGCAGGATTACTAAGTCTAGACACAGTATAAGTTGGTCACTCTATAAAAGCATGGTTGATAAGTTTACATACCTCGCAGGAGAGTGAAATGCGACGATGACGACCCTACCTTGCCAGTTGGTCAGCACATGCTCGGGTACACGTCCTGGTAATCCGTCTGGGGCCAGCGGCCTTGGCAAATGTGACCTGTTTAAATTCTTACTCGCACTTGGCTGCGGAGAGCTTGATCACACAGTCGTCTGGACAGCTGATGTCTCATGCATGTTTTCAGTGTTAACTTGCTTCGAAAGCGAGCATAGAAGTGATTTAGCTCGTCTGTTAGGCGTCGTCTGGTCACTCGGAAGCTCTTCTGCTGTGCTTCCCATTGTGTCTGTAATAGTTTGCAAGCCCTGCCACAATCCAACGAGTTTTGGAGCCGGTGGTTAGTACGATTCGATCTTAGTCCGTATTGATGCTTTGCCTGTTTGATGGTTCGTCGGAGGCATAGCGGGATTTTTATAAGCTTCTGGGTTAGAGTCCCGCTCCTTTAGCTGTCAATGTGAATGTTGCCTGTAATCCATGGCTTCTGTTGGGTATGTACAGTTGAGAGTCGGAGTTATCATACACTTAGGTTGGAGTCATTAAAACTCGTTTTTCAACCACTCCACAAATTTCTTGTTGACAAACTATAGTTTTTGGCAAGTCAGTTAGGTCATCTACTTTGTGCATGACACAATTTTTCCAAACAATGTGACAGACAGATTTTTCACTTATCACAATTTCCAGGGGGTCAGAAGTTTACATACACTAAGTTGACTGGGCCATTTAAACAGCTTTAGAAAATAATGGTCATGGCTTTAGAAGCTTCTGATAGGGTAAACTGACATCATTTGAGTCATTGGAGGTTTACCTGTGGATGCATTTCAAGTCCAACCTTTCAAAGTCAGTCTCTTTGTTTGACATCATGGGAAAATCAAAAGAATTCAGCCAAGACTCAGAAAAAATTGTAGACTCCACAATCTGGTTTCATCCTTGGGAGCAATTTCAAACCAGAAAGGTACCATTGTTCTCTGTGTACAAACATAAGACGCAAGTAGTAAACACATGGGACCACGCAGCTGTCATACTGCTAGGAAGGAGAGCGTTCTGTCTCCTAGAGATGAACGTACTTTGGGCGAAAAAGTGCAAATAATCACAGAACAACAGCAAAGGGACTTTGTGAAGATTGCGTGGAGGAAACAGGTAAAAGTTCTATATCCACAGTAAAACTGAGTCCTATATCGACATAACCTGAAAGGCCACTCAGCAAGGAAGAAGCCACTGCTCCAAAACGGCCATAAAAGCGCAGACTACAGTTTAGAAACTGCACATGGGGGCACAATGTGCTCTTTTGGAGAAATGTTCCTCTGGTCTATGAAAACAAAAATATAACTGTTTGCATAATGACCATTGTTATGTTTGGAGGAAAAAGGTTGGAGGTTGCAAGCCGAAGAACACCATCCCAACCATGAAGCACGGGTGACAGCAGTCATTGTTGGTTGCTTTGCTGCAGGAGGGACTTGGTACACTCACAAAATGATTGGCTTCATGAGTTGGAAATATATGGATTATTGAAGCAACACTCAAGACATACAGTCAGATTAATGCTTGGTCGCAAATGGGTCTTCCAAATGGACAATGACCCAAGCATACTTCCAAAGTTGTGGAAATGCTTAAGAACAACAAAGTCAAGGTATTGGAGTGGCCATCACAAAGCCCTGACCTCAAACCCATAGAAATTTGTGGGAGGATCTGAAAAGCATTGTGCGGAGAGCAAGGAGGCCTACAAACTGACTCAGTTACACAGCTCTTCAGGAGAATGGGCCAAAATTCACCCACTTATTGTGGGAGCTTGTGGAAGGCTACCCGAAACGTTGACAAGTTAAACAATTTAAAGGCAACGCTACAAAATACTAATTGAGTGTATGTAAACTTCTTGACCCACTGGGAATGTGATGAAAGAAATAAAAAGCTGAAATAGTCCTCTACTTTATTCTGACATTTCATTCTTAAAAATAAGTGGTATCTAACGACCAAGGACAGGAATTTTACTAGGATTAAATGTCAGGAATTGGAAAACTGAGTTTAAAATGTATTTGGCTAAGGTGTATGTAAACTTCGACTTCAAATGTATGTACAGTCACTGTGGGGACGAGTACTCGATGCACTTATTGATAAAGCCATTGTCTGATATGTGTGTACTCCTCAATGCCATCGGAAGAATCCGGAACATTTCCAGTCTGTGTAGCAAAAAGTCCTGTAGTTTAGCATCTGCTTCATCTGATCACTTTTTTTATAGAGAGTCACTGGTGCTTCCTGCTTTAATTTTGCTTGTAAGCAGGAAGATAGAGTTATGGTCAGATTTGCCAAATGGAGGCGAGGGAGAGCTTTGCACACTGCTCTGGGTGTGGAGAAAGTGGTCTAGATTTTTCCCTCTGGTTGCACATTTAACATGCTGATAGAAATGAGGTAAACTGATTTAAGTTTCCCTGTAGAGCTCTGAGACAGGATTTTGTTGAAGCATAGATCTTGGGAAGGGTACCAAAAATGTCTGCAGCATTGAAGGTCCCAAGAACACAGTGGCCTCCATCATTCTAAAATGGAAGAGGTTTGGAACCACCGAGGCTTTCCTAGAGCTGGCCGCCCGGCCAAACTGCGCAATCGGGGAGAAGGGCCTTGGTCAGGGAGGTGACCATGAACCCGATGGTCCTGACAGAGCTCTAGAGTTGCTCTGTGGAGATGAGAGAAACTTCCAGAGGACAACCATCTCTGCACCACTCCAGCAATCAGGCCTTTATGGCAGAGTGGCCAGACGGAAGCCACTCCTCAGTAAAAGTCACATGACAGCCCCCCCCGTCTTGGAGTTTGCCAAAAGGCACCTAAAGACTCTCAGGTCTGATGAAACCAAGATTGAACTCTTTGGCCTGAATGCCAAGCGTCACGTCTGGAGGAAACAAGGCACCATGCCTACGGTGAAGCATGGTGGTGGCAGCATCGTGCTGTCAGGATGTTTTTCAGCGGCTTTCAGACTAGTCAGGATGGAGGCGAACGGAGCAAAGACGAACGGAGCAAAGTAGAGAGAGATCCTTGATGAAAACCTGCTCCAGAGAGCTCAGGACCTCAGACCTGGGCGAAGGTTCAACTTCCAACAGGACAACGACCCTCAGCACACAGCCAAGACAATGCAGGAGTGGCTTCGGGACAAGTCTCTGAATGTCCTTGAGTGGCCCAGACAGAGCCCGGACTTGAACCCGATCTAACATGTCTGGAGAGACCTGAAAATAGCTGTGCAGTGACACTCCCCATCCAACCTGACAGAGCTTGAGAGGATCTGCATAGAAGAATGGGAGAAACTCCCCAAATACAGGTGTGTCAAGCTTGTAGCGTCATACCCAAGAAGACTCAAGGATATATTCGCTGCCAAAGGTGCTTCAACAAAGTAATAATACTTATGTAAATGTTATATTTCAGTCTTTTTGCTTAGTCATTATGGGGTATTATGTGTAGACTGATGAGGGGAAATAACTAGTTAATACCTTTTAGAATAAGGCTGTAACGTAACAAAATGGGGAAAAAGTAAAGGGGTCTGAATACTTTCCGAAGTGGCCAATATAAAATCAAATCAAACTTTATTTGTCACATGCGCCGAATACAACAAGTGTTGACCTTACCATGAAATACTTACGTACAAGCCCTTAACTCTTCTTGAACTGCACTGTTGGTTAAGAAAATATTTACCAAATAAACTAAAGTAAAAAATAATAAAACGTAACAATAAAATAACAATGAGGCTATATACAGGGGGTTCCGGTACCGAGTCGATGTGCGGGTGTACAGGTTAGTCGAGGTAATTTGTACATGTAGGTAGCGGTGAAGTGACTATGCATAGACCACAAAGGGCGTTTCTTATGCTCGATGCAACGCTGTGGTATATTGGCCATATACCAAACCTCCGAGGTGCTTTATTGCTACTATAAACTGGTTACCAATGTAATTAGAGCAGTAAAAATAAATGTTTTGTCATACTCGTGGTAAAAGGTCTGATATATCACAGCTGTCAGCCAATCAGCATTCAGAGCTTCAACCACTCTGTTTATAATACAATATCGGTACTTGATGCATTTACAACTTGTCTAAGTGCTATCGTCAACTGATTTTWAGGGCGTTTTTCACATATAGTCCTCTTTAAAGTGAACTCTGGGGTAAAAAAAAGCAAAAGAACCCAGTAATCTTTATATTCACACTGCCTTTGCCTTTGAATGAGGACTCAACTCTTTTGCCAGTTCACTTCACCTATTTTGTGGTCCGAGTCWTCTTTGCATTCACATTTCTATGTTTAGAAAGAAACTAAATCATTTTMCAACATTCACTCAATGCACTCTGGGTTTGTACCATGTGGAGGACAAGGCATTCTATCAGAATGTGTTATCAGACAGCYAGATATACACTAGATGAACAAAATTGTGGACACCMCTTTAAATGAGTGGATTCGGCTATTTCAGCCACACCCGTTGCTGACAGGTGTATAAAATTGAGCACACGGCCATGAAATCTCCATAGACAAACACTGGCAGTAGAATGGCCTGTACTGAAGAGCTCAGTGACGTTCAAAGTGGCACTGTCATAGGATACCACATTTCCAACAAGTCAGTTCATCAAATTTAATTTCTGCCCTTCTAGAGCTGCCCCGGGCCAACTGTAAGTGCTGTTATTGTGGAAGTGGAAACGCCTAGGACCAACAATGGCTCAGCCACGAAGTGGTAGGCCACACAAGCTTACAGAACGGTACCGCAGCGTGCTGAAGCCTCTGGAAGCAATGTCAGCACRAGAACTGTTCATTTTGAGCTTCATGAAATGGGTTTCCATGGCCGAGCAGCTGCACGCAAGATCACTATTGCCAAGTGTCGGCTGGAGTGGTGTAAAGCTTGCCGCCTATTGGACTCTGGAAATATGGAAATGCGTTCTCTGGAGTGATGAATCACGCTTCGACATCTGGCAGTCTGACGGACGAATCTGGGTTTGGCGAATGCCAGGAGAATGCTACCAGCCCAAATGCATAGTGCCAACTGTAAAGTTTGGTGGAGGAGGAATAATGGTCTGGGGCTGTTTTTCATGGTTCAGGCCTAGGCCCCTTATTTCCATTGAAGGGAMATYTTAATGYATGACAATGCCCCTGTGCACAAAGCGAGGTCCATTCAGAAATGGTTTGTCGAGATCGGTGTGGAAGAACTTRACTGGCCTGCACCGAGCCCAGACCTCAACCCCATCGAACATCTTTGGGATGAATTGGAACACCAACCTCACTAATGCTCCTGTGGCTGAATGGAAGCATGTCCCCACAGCCATGTTCCAACATCTAGTTGGGTGGAGGTTGTCGTAGCAGCAAAGGGGGTAACATATTAATACACATGATTTTGGAATGAGATGTTCGACGAGCAGGAGTCCACATACTTAGATTTTGGAAGCTAATAGATTACATTTAGTTAAATGATGAGACAATAATTGTAATAAGAAGATACCATTTACATGTAAATATTGGTAACGRAAAAAAAATCTAAATAATTGCAGATTCAATAATGTTATTGAAACACTATGAAGCTATTTTAGCCTACAGATCACATATTGCAAACAAATAATCTGGCCCACACACATTTTGGATTTCTGTGCATCCTTCACAATAGCAAATCAATATCCCATAACAGTACTCGTTTTTCTCCCCGAACCTGCACATCGTCTCTCTTTTGTGGCACCAATGTGAGTACTTATGTTACTGGCAGGGGAAACAGTGTTGCGGTACTCTTGTGTGTAGTGGGTGAATAATAACAAGCAAACCCAACTCCGACCACCTCTCCAGATGGTCTCAGTTCGCTTCAGGGCCTCTTTCGAAAGGTCTGAGTTCCTTTGGAGCGAACAACACGGAGTTAAAAAATTGTCTGAAAGGGAAAACACCCGAAACCAGTGTATTGGCTGTGGATTGACTGCATTGTTTGAATGGAATGATGGCATATTGGCAGTTAATTTGAACTATTTATGGAATCATTCCCCTGAAACTGTCTGGCAAGCTAACAAAYATACAGTGCAGATAAATTCAAATTCATTGTTTTACAKAACATCTTATCACAGCACTTGCAAACCATRGTCGACCAACTCCCTGACCTTTATCCCATCAYAAGAAGGTTCACGTCCATTCTATTATTCTAATTCCTAACAGTATGGTCGTCACTAGCTGGCCAAGTTAAGAAGTCATAAACCCCACCTATTTCTATAATTTATGTTCTTTATATGYCTGATGACTTAATAATTAAGCAATAAGGCCCGAGGGGGTGTGGTATATGGCCAATATACCACCGCTAAGAGCTGTTCTTTAGGCACAATGCAATCCGGAGTGCTAGGACACAGCCCGTAGCATATTGGTCATATATTACAAAACCCAGAGGTGCCTTATTGCTATTATAAACTGGTTACCAACGTAATTAGAACAGTAAAAAGAAATGTTGTCATACCCATGGCATACGGTCTGATATACCACGGCTGTCAGCCAATCAGCATTCAGGGCTCGAACCACCAAGTGTATAATTATTAATAACACCTAATAGGTGTGTTTAACAAGGGAAATAGTCTGCGAATGTTGGCTAACATTCCATTTGCTTTGTGTTAGCCGCAACTGTTTGCTAAATGTTAGCAAACAGTCTGAAGGTAGTGTGCAGCGAGCACAAGTGTCAGTTTCGTGTCTAAACTGCCGCTGTTGACTAAGTAAGTATTTAGCCAAATTTWTCATTCTCACTGAGTCTCTCCTCTCATAGCTCTAGAATCATTGGAAATTGAATAATCAAACTGACATTGTATGGGGTCATTACTCAAAAAAATGCAAAGGACTGGAGAATATCAGAATTAGCCTGTAAATGGGGGAATACTTCCAGATCTGTCTTTAGTTGCAATGGAGTACAGACAGGTATACATTTATAGCCATATAGAATAGCCAGACCCTCTTCCCATCCAGCACTTTGTAATTATTCAAAACATAAAATGCTTGGAGATGTTTTAAAACACTTGGGGCATACTCAGCCACTTCTTTCAGGCTACCTGCAGCACACACCTTCACAAAAAAATTGCCAACAGATCCCAAATATTACGAGGCCTGAGGACTGAAAAGGAACAAAATGGTTGTATTGATGCTAGCCCAGGCGGCGATTCAACTATATTACTTATATCTACCTATTCCTTCTAAATCCATGAAGAGGGCGTGAGCGTGCACATCAGSGAGAAGGGTGGAATGACACTGTAGTAGACCTTCGCAGAGAGATAATCATGTTATTTTCAATACACAGTAGCCTACACACATAATAAAAGCAAATAATCTAAGTATGTTTTCAACCCTTTATTACAATGTTTTTTTTTCTCATTTAGGTATACAAGCTCAAAAAGACAGACATTGAAAAAATGTATATTTCTGTTATTAAAAATGGCACATTTATTGCTACATTACTGTTATATACACGACAGTTCTCAATATCTACTTTATATATAAAAAATAGGAAACTGGAGGCACTTTGAGGACAAATGGATTCTGTCCCCAATGTAAGAGAGACAGTGAGTTTTGTAGCAGTGTGTCCATCTGTTGAACAGGGCAGAGATTGGCAGACCATGAGAGGCCCCCTGGCAAAATACTAGTTGTGCATTTTGACAAGGGAAGTTCTAAGGATACTGTACTCAACATTCAGTTAATATTAACAAAAAGGAACACATGTCAGCGATGTTGAGTTTTCAAATCTCATTCGAGTAATAAATCAAAGACAATACGTGTCCTCTGTGAAACAGACAATTGCAGTTGAGGTGGAAATAATACATTATTGATACTAATGCTTAGGGTTTCACCTGGGGGGTGGTTATTATGAAAGACAAACTGACAAAGTCAAGAAAATACTGTTACAATTCAGTATCACTCTGCACGGGAAAATACTGTTTAGTTGATAATTAAAACAAAACTGGCCAAGTCCTGTATAGGTACACATACAGGACATGTCAATTTCAGATGTTTGATATGATAACAAAAATGAATCTCTGCCCTATTCAGTAGAAAATAAAGTTCAGACTGTTGCAAATAAAAAAATATGGACATCATACTCTACTCCACATGAGTATTGTTTCCAAATCGCCAATGGTTTGTACAGAAGATAAAAGGTCTGGGGACACTCCTATTATATAAACTTATAATAGGGCTCAGTAAATCAAAGCGGACTCAGTTGTTTGCCTAAATCTGAGATGCCATCACGAACTGACAGAAAAGGTGTAAAAAAAATTACTTTATAATTTATTTTCCTTTGGGAGCTAATAAGAATAATATTCATAGAGATTTACTGAAGCATTGCCCCACTCTTCCCTCCCATGTCAACCTTGTTTATCTGTAAAAGGTTCTCTTGGAAAGCCATACATGCAGAGACAATCACAATTCATCAGTGTTCAGGCACTGGTGAGTAACCACTAACAATGATCCCAAAGTCAAGAGAATGACTGAGGATGCCCTGTTCATTAATTCCTCATACATCTTTTTCTGTTTGTTTTGAAATGTTTAACTAGGACCAACAGACATTAACAATACAGCAACTGTAGACCTAGCAAGCCGAAAGGTATTGATATAAAATCTAACTTGTATGAAACACTACAATTTTGTTCCTTTTTCAATAGTTTTTACTAAATGTTTGCGTGACAAAGCTTGTCAATAGAGCCCCACGGTAGGAGTCATAATACACATAAAACCTAGCAATCAAACAGGGAAATGGTTCCAATTGTTTTTCCACCATTMATTTTTCACACAGGGRATTTTGGAAACACTTAACAAAGGGCTGCTGTGTTTCATGTAGGCTTACCCTGGCCTGACGGTTCGACAACCATGTAAATCTCTCAGACAAGGGGACTTTTATCAATATATTTCGGCTCCATTTACTCGGATTCAAAAATGCAAATGACCATCAAATTAGACCATGCAAAACTACAAATCCCTGCAAGCTCCTGCACACCATCTCAAGCTAACACCTTTGCTAACAGGTATTGTGTCAATTTACAACTTGCACAAGACAGTTCCCAGAATTGTAAATTTAAAGAAATTTAGCCAATTTATAAATTACAACAATTAGCTAACAGATTGTTAATCCAGAGATTACTGCCTTGATTCGGCAGTCTGGTCCAGATCATCATGGCATTTGTAGTTGTTTATGATCCCCCCCATTTTTTATTTTTAAAATACAAGCGAATATATTGTTAAATCACCTTGTCCTAAAAAGATTTACTCGGTTATCAAAACGTCACGCCAGGGTAAACCTACATGAAAAYRCAGCCCTTATTTTAAGTGCGTCTAAGMTCCCTGACGGGAAAAATGAATGGTGGAAAAACAATTGGAACCATATCTCTCCTTGGTTTTATGGGTATTATGACTCATACTATGGTACTCTATACTTGGACATTTCCATTTTCCTTTGATAGTGAGTAAGTAGTAATAACTGGTATCAATTACATATACAGACTTTTTGCAGTTTTTTTCTGAAACAGACATCCTCCAAATTACAGGTACTTCCAAAACAGGTTGGGGATGTTCTAGCCAGATTAGGAGTTGGCATGAACTACTTTTACACCAAAGCAACTGGCACGTCATGCTTTTCCCAATGGTAAAAAAAGAAGAAGAAAAGAGAGATCACTACGTTTGGGAGGGAAGAGAGACACTTAAAGTTTGTTCCTGGTATCTTTAAAATGAGTCGCCCTTACATTTAAACAATGTAAATGAAAAGAAAGTAAGCAATCCAAAAGAAAACTCATACAGCTATCTTACAAAGTAAAAAACAAACRAAAAACAAATCACTTCTACAAAAAGGAGGATCCTTACAAACAGGCTTTGTAAATTGTTCAAAACACCCAATGCTTCCTGTAATTTWAGGAACACAAAATTGTCCATCGATGGCAGTTGAATGCATTCAAGGGAAGATATCCATGACATTTCAGAATGCACACCACAAAATAAACCCTCTTGAAGTCCAACAGCCATTCCTTCTGTACGGGAGGCTATACGGATACGCATGGTGCCAAAATGAATGATGCAGCTAAAGGGCCGAGTGGAGACGAATGGCTTCGGTTCAGTCTGTCATCCAGATGAGCCCTCCACAGCTAGCTAGTTTATGCTGGCTAAAACAGCAGCATGGTGCTAGTTTAAAAAAATGACAACTTGTAAAAGAAAGTCATGTTTATTTCTATGGGCGAGTAACGACAAACCGGTGCGAATGACGTGGTGCTTGTCGGCGTGAGTTGCTTCCCACTGSGCAGCAGTATAACATATCCCCGGAGGTAGTTAAAAGGGGCCAATTTGTTCCATCCCACTTGATTTTATTTTGAGTAGGATAGCAGCCTACWTGAGAAATAACTTGTACTACTGGTAGTAACCATCTGGATGAGCAATTACTTAGCAATTACAAGTTTTAAATTCTTGCCRAATTTTCTAGCCACGAGCATAAACTAGCTAGCTGGGAAGGTCTCTTCAGACTGCCTGAGCTGAATCCGTTCAGCTCCACTTGACTCAGCTGCGCGACATACGCCATCAATTTGGGCACCAAGTGTGTCCATATAGCCTCTCCTCTTCAAACTAACTGTAGTCTACTGAAAACTGACATAGTCCGTCTTACATAGTCTTTTAAGGACGCATGACCTGGACATCTAGGTTTGCCTTGCCAACTGACGACACTTGCTCCACAAACGTGAAGAGGAGAAGGCGATGAAGGCAGGTGGTTGACTGAGTTTGGGGCAGAGTATACTGACCACGCATCCACATGGCCTGGCTGAAATGGAAACAGAACCAGAGGGGCAAAGACGGGTACGGTAGAGGGAGTGGAGGGGGAGAGGCTTGCTCTGGTTCAGAGCACACACACTTCCTGCATGTTTCAGTCCAATCTCCCCAAGACAGAGTGAGGAAGTCTTGAGATGACCATGCCAGAGTGATCCTGTGGAATAGTAGGTGAACGGGGAGTGGTTTTCAGCTAGTAGCGAGTCATCATGACCTGTCCTGGGTCTCGGTATGTATTGATGAGCTCACCTTCCTCACTGGCAGTCCTTCAACTCCACTCATGGCAGTGACGACAAACAGATGAAGACAAAATGGAAGGCTTGTAGGATCCCTGGATCAAAATAATACACACCATAATAAATCTTCAGACGGGCCTGTGTCTGGGCAGCCCTTACGAGAAGGCATAAACAAAGAAATATGGCCAAAGTTGGCTAGGGTTTCTTTTTTATCATTGTGCTATATAACAGCACTCTGCCTGCCAATTCAATAAGTGTCCATTCGTCACTATGACAGTCCAGTCTTTTCAAATCTGGTGGCTGGATACCTCAAACTCTACTTCTGTGTTTGACATTGAGGGGAAAAAAAAGTAAAAATGATGGTGGGGATGACGACGACGATTGTAACTTGCCCAAGCCTTGGCGTTATGCATGTACATCAGGCACATAGTTACTCATACAGGTTAGATTCTGATGTCACCTTTTCTTGTGATGAAAGTAAGACCTACTTTTCAGGTGGGAATGGCAAATGACTATCAAAAGGACACAAAATCCTAGGTTGCTCACATGAGCAATTGATCCAAAAATACTATTTGATCCAAACAAATGTTGCTCCCAACACATAAAGCAACTTCTTCAAAATGTCTTACAAAAACAAACAATACGCAAAAAAAATCATTGCGTTTAAATTTCCTCTGCCTGTGATCCAGTCTCTCCTTGGAGTTCAGGGTGTTTACTGTAAGTATTCTTCAAAACTCTGTGTGTATTGGTGTGTATGTGTTGTGTGTTCATGGTCAGGAATGTGGCCACTGGCGTTTGTCAGTTTTGTGTGTGTGTGTGTCTGTGTGAGAATGCGCTTCTCCACTATATGTGCTAGCATATATAGAGAGCACCTTTGTGGATTGACACACACTGAGATGCATGATAAGAGAATAAGGCCACGTCTTCTAAGAGCTGTACAAATCAAGAGGATCAGGAGCTGGAAGAGAGAAACAGGGATTGTTATATTATGGTAACACACATCATGCCACAATACATGCGATATGGACAGTTACAGTATGACAGCAGAGAATGACAACTTACCCAGGTGTTACATATGGCTGACAGAGTTGTGTCCATCGCCCCCTAACCCGGGGTGCCCCCCTCCCATCTGCATCTGGGGGTCCACCCCCGAAACCTTCTCTTCCTCCCTCCGCTTCAGACACGCTGCCTTGGGGTTCAGGTTACGCTCTTTAGGAAGAGGCCACACAGGTTAGAATCAGAGGGGTGGAGTGGATCTACAGGTTTTGGCTGAAACTTCAGGTTAACCGATGGTGAGCACAATCAAGAAGATTGTCAAAGAGATGGAGGCAAGAGGCAAGAGGCAAAACCATCAGGTTTCACAGTATATTCTAGTAAACGGAGAAGGTTAGGCGTATAGAAGAACGAGAGATGTTAAAAACAAAAAGGGTTAGAGTTAGACGGGCAAGGAAGGTRTGATTAAGGTGTAAATGCTGCGAGATTCTAGTCATGAAAGAAATATTTTTTWAAAGTATATCATCGGAAAGCATGGAGGACAGTAGACCAAAATGGTGAACGGAAGACACAGCTGGACAGGAAAGAGGAACGACCAGACGGCAGCAGTGGTGAGATCATTAAGTATTTGACAGAGGTGCAGCCCCCATTTTCCCCGCCTCCATCGGCATCTCTTTTTGCTCGCCCCTTTTCCATTATCCAAGAGGATAGAAGGACAGTCAGAGGCAGGTGAGTGCATATAGAGGTGAGACTGCTGGTTGGGTGGTTGAGTGGAGGTAGAGGGCCTATAGGTGAATCAAACTGGATCTGGAATTTTTGGTAAGGAAGCCTTCCACAGCTAAAAGGAAGCCCTATGTCGCACCTGCATCTCCAGGCACAGTATGATCTCTTTAGCCGTCATACTAGTCAAGTCCCAGTTGACTGGTTGGAGGCGGACATTACTGGGTTGGTTGGTACAGGAATCCCTACTTTGTACCTGCTTCTCCATGCCCAGTATTAAGAGCTAATTGGCTGAGTGAAGGTGGTTGGCGGTACTGGATCTATTCGTAAAGAGAGGCCTACCTCGGACCTGCTTCTCCAGACCCATTATGACCTGCGCGGCCTGCTGCAGGATGATGAGTTTGGTTTGGGCCTTGTCGCTGCACACGTGCACCTGCACCATCTTGCCCAGCTCCCTGAACGCCTCGTTAATGTCACGCACGCGCACCCTCTCCCGGACGTTGTTGGCCGAGCGGCGCTCCCGCTCGCGCTTCTCCTTCTCCTCGGCCGTCAGGTTCTCATCGTTCAGCGAGGCCGTGCTGCAGCTGCTGCTGCTGAGGAGGGAGGAGGGTCGTTATGGTACACCCCAACACCTGCCGCTTTTACCCTCCAAGTTGCCCCTAACTACAGCCCTAAGGACAATTTCTGCGGAAAGTTTCCTTGGATAGCAAATTGCTGTTCCAGGGTCAGTTAGCTCATCGTTAGATCTGATCCTAGACGAGCATTTAGGGGCAGCCTCTCCCTGGAGTGTGACCTCAGAGGGGCTACAGCATTCCCTGCACACTACTCAATTCACATCCTAGAGCAGACGGCCTGGTTGGCTGAAGGTGACAGCAGTCATTATTTAAGTGCCATATTTGGCCAGGAGGCCAGCAGCAGAAAGCTGTGGAGGTCCGGATGGACAATGTATTCCAGTGAGGAGGATGGGGTCACGGATGGATGATCCCAGTGGAGTGGCGCCAAGGTGCAGGAGAGCGAGAGATCGAGCGGAGGGATGGACCGCCAAGGACATGGTACTAGAATCCTTTTCTTTTTTTTTTTTTTTACATGGAGGAAGCCTAAGGCCAGAGCACTACTGTTACTGTCAACGAAGGCACCGCGTAGGACCTTGCAAATGACATTCACTTCCGACGAAAGAAAATTGGCATGTAACAACAAAACCGTATTCGCAAAGCAACTTTATTACTTCTCGGCAGACTTTCACTTGGCCAAAATAGATCATTTTAGGGTTCTTTTGTCAAATTGAGCGTTTTGAATGTTGAGCCGTTATGGCTTGACAACTATCAGACCAAATGTTCCAAATGGAATCTGACAAAGCCAAGACTGTGTCTTCTGCTGATCAGGGTCCAGGGTGGGAGTCAGAGGATAATATGAGGCCTTTTGGGGGGGCGGGGTGGGCTGTCAGTTAGGATGTAAGAAGACCAAGGAAGAGAGGGAGAAAGAAGGAGAAAGAGAGCGACACACCCTCTGGCAGGTCTAGATCATACACAAGGCCAGAGAGGAAGCCAGGGGGGAGAGCTTGGGAAACAGGACAACAGAGCTGAATGCCACTGGTGCCTCATGTTAAATACATCAGCGGCCATAGATGTATTTATCTGAATGAAAGGAAGCTGAAGTCACTGCTGCCATCTGCAAAAGTAAACGACGAAAAGAGGAAGAGGGAGGGGGTTGAAGAGAGGGAGAGGCGTGGAGATGACCAACGAAATCAGTACATTAAAAAGGTTAACATTTGACAAATAAGGGCATGCAACAAAGACATTGCAATAGGGAAGTGAAGGGTTAAGTTACTACATTGAGGAGGAATGGGATAGGAGCAGAACAGTGAGCCCGTCCATCCAATCAATACATAGAGGGGGGGGGGGGGGGTCAATGCATAGAGCCAGACACAGATAACAGTAACACACTTGTAGAAACAGAAGTGGTGAGGTCTTGTTTTTAAAACAACTTGAGGGGTAAATGTCAAATGACAGCTGCCTGAATTTTTTTGGGTTGTTGTTGTGGATAACAGAGGAGACAAGCCCATATAAGTTAAACCAAGAGAAATAAAACAAGACTAGAATGTATCTTGGGACTGGTGATATATTGCTTATGAGTGTTTTACATTTGGAAAAAATGTAAAACCCCCCCAGACAAAAAAAACACATCTTCACACTTCAAAATTGGGCCATTAGCCAAAGCTGATGAAACGAATACAGAAGCCATCATCTGGTCCTGAAATCATTTCAACGTGAAGTATAAGATAACAATGTTGTTAAAAAGAAAATGTGTGTTGCTAAGGCCTCAGACAAGAAGCACAGTGATTGGACACAGACAGCGATAGAAGCAAATAAAGGAAATCAGAGATGTAATGTTAATATAGTGGAAGGTGAGGCAGAGTCACATGAAGCATATTTTACAGTGGAGACAGCCCAGACAGACAGCCCCATGCCATTTAGAGCAGGCAACACATACTTCACCAGACCAGACATGAGTTCAGTGCTGGCCTGTATGTGTCCACAGCAGCAAGGCCTTATAGGACTGGAGAAGGGCTAGTCCCAAAACAGTCTAAATAGCCTGCTTCCTCATCCCCTTTCCTCCCATCATCACTGATCAACAAACACAACTTGATGGTTGGAAACTAGTCTAAAGGCAGAATCTCAATACTTGAAAGTGGCCTCCCCTCCTAGTCTCCTCTCCTTCATCTGCAATGATCTAAAAACACAGAACAGGTGAAAGCAATATGGACTGACACCTTTCCAATTACATCACATCAATGAAGGAAGAGAGCCACAGAGACCAAACCATTCAAGACTATCGAGACACATCCCAGGGCCTTCAACCTGAAGAATAGGAGACTAGAAACTCCGAAATTGGGACGCGGCCCTACCCTGGTCTTTTCTCCTGTCTAAACCTGGACCCCAGTGACAGCACACTGACCTCGGACTTGCTGCTCCAGGTTGAGTATAACATTAACGGCCTGGTGCAGAATGAGCAGTTTGGTCTGGGGTTTCTCATTAGTCAGGTGGAGCTGACACATGCGGCCCAGCTCCTTAAAGCCCTCGTTGATGTCCCGCACGCGCAGACGCTCGCGGGCATTATTCGCCACCCGCCGCTCTTTCTCCCGCTCCACCTTCACCTCCGGCGGCAGATCCTCGTCGTCCTCGTCCTCATCATCACGACTGATGAAAAGTCATTGTGGGCCACGGGGGGAAGGTTTGGTTGGAAGGGGGGGATAGAAGACATTACATGGGTATGACTGACATATTTACTAACATGGACAAGACTGTCCAAACAAGTATTGTTTCGTTCACGCTAGATAATTACTAAATTTTATCATTCGGGGAGAGTGCTGTACTACTTTGTGGACTTTGATTACAAAAAGTACTTTCTTTAATTAAGTACTTTGGGGCAAACTTGTTGCTAGAAACTTTACAACAAAACAGGACTTTATATAAATCATCAGTTACATATTTCTGATAGAACATAAACAGCTTTCCTTTATAAATGTAGAACATTTTCTTATGGTAAAAGCCAGGTTTACATTCATGAAATAGCTCTGACATGATACCGTCTTATTTAACTGAAATGCAAGGCAACAAATTGAACATTCACATTCATAATACTTACGCCATCAGATATTAAACTCAGGTTATCTGCTTCAGAGATTGTATGCTATACGAATGTGTTATAATTTCAAGATTTTGTACAAACCATTCTCAAGGTACTAACAGCACGGCTCAAAAAAAAAGAAAAAAAAGAAAAGAGAAAAAGTTTGCTATGCCTGAGAATAAAACATTTTTACGCTGAAATTCTGCCCACAGTCTAAAATGGTTCTGATATAATCCGTTTTTTTAAATTATTCTCAAAATAATTAAATAGCCATCTATATTTATGGCCACACCCCTTTAAGTGTGAGGCTCACGTGATTGGATGCAGACTTACTCTGCTCCCGTGTCTGATAGGGAGGAGGAGAAGGTCTGGAAGGAGAACATCTCTCTGAAAACAACGGTAGACACGAGGGCAAAAATGACAACAGTGCTACGGAGAATCACCTCTTTTTGGGTGCTGGGGCCGTGTTAAGTTGAAATAACGATGGCAAACCTGCACTCCCTGAATACATTTAATCACTTTCAAGCAGCAGATGATTTAAATCATTAAATAAATCATGATAATGTTTAGTGAGTGAGAGTTTACCCCCTTTATGACAGTGGCACAGACCCCACATACGCGCGTCTCAAGTTAGGATTTGGCCGAGAGAGACGGACTTCAAATCATATGGATGTGTGTGTTTCTGATATGTTTTATCGCTATCAGAAGGGTTAGTCACCTTGTTCGAGTGCGGGCCTTCGAGTCTTTCTTCTCATCCTCTGACTTGTCAGCCACAGAGGAATTCTCGTCATCCTCCTTGTCCTCCCTTTTGATGTCAGAGCCACTGGATGAGTGTGTGGAGCGAGGGAGGCCTGAGGGAAGATGGGGGGGGGGGGATAAGTCAATGAAAAGCACAGCAGATAATTTGAGAAAGAGAGATAGTCACAAACATTGTGTGTCTAATGAAATTATGAGGAAAAGAGGGGGGGGTGAACTCACTGGTGAAGCCTTCGGGCTGGCTGCCAGAGGGAGGGCCGTGATGACCATGCACACCCCCACCAGTCGAGTCCTCGTGGTGGTTGGACATCTATAGAGCAGATGAGAAACATGGTATTAGGCAAGTAGACTGTACTACGGACACGTAGGTGTTACATTGGTATCACATGGAGGATGTACATAATAGTGTGACACTAATCAATGGACATAACACCCTAAACCATTACACGACCCATGTGGCTAGATAGGGCCACTAAGTATTTATCCTTCCTGTTCTTACCAGGTTGGGCAGTCTGTTGGCCAATCCCAGGCCAGCATTGTTGAAGGCCTGGGCGAGCCCTCCTATCCCAGCGCTGAGGAGGCTGTGCATGTCAGCCAGCCCCCCTGGACCCCCTTGTCCCCCGGCGTGACGCTGGAGCACATGGATGGCCTCCTCCAAACGATCCTCCATCTTGTTTTGCTGTAGGGGGGAGGGGGAAAGGGYGGGGTTAAGTAAAACTAATGAGTCAACACTGTTAATTTATCGATTTTAATTCATCCAACTTGCTTAGGATCAAGGTGGTATTTTTGATTCTCTAGTGCTGTTACTAATACCAGTGCCACTGCACACATGCATGGAGTTGAACATGATAAGTTACTCACCAGAGCCTGCAGTCCACCCTCGAAGTTTGGAGAGGGTGTGGCCTGTCCCGAGCCCCGAGGCCACTGAGAGGCAGAACCTACAGAGGTAGAGACATTGAGCATCTGGACAACAACCTTACGGGTCTGTGAAAATATAGTCGGCGCTAACGGCAAGAGTGGGTCTGTCCAGCTACCAGGCAAACGGTCCATACGGCTAAAAAGCAGTCAACCCTAAACCCCATTTCAGACGTCACACTCAAAGCACTGTTGTCAAGCAAGAACCTAATCCTATTACTCAGTTCCACTCTAAACCAATAGATGGAGCCATATTATCATTGTAATCAGTGTCATTTAAGCTTCCTCTGCCTCTGAAAAATATATTTTCTTGTTGTTTTCCATGTGGCTGTAACCTTACACCCCAGGATAGTGCCCCCCAAGGCCTAAAACAGGTGTGATCTCATAGGTCAGTGATTCACTAATGTTTTTGCCCTTTCACCCACCCAAAGACTTAGCAAAATAACGCCTTATTCTGTCGTGAATTAAGACTGGGCTAGGAACTAGCAGTAGGCTCCAACCCACCATTTGGGAAACACAAGGCTAAGTTAGACTAAGGACTAACTAACCCAGGTGCAATCCTCCTAGCTACAGGTGTATTCTCCCTGCCCACTCACCTGCTATGGCCTGGGGAGAGCCCACTGGAGTAGACGGAGATGATGGGAAGGTGTTGCTGTTGTGATCTGAGGGATAAATCTACACAGAAACAAAAAACATGAAATGGTGGGTGTTTCTCAATATGCATACTACCGTGCTCCACACGCATGTTCCAGGTGCCTTCTTAAGGGACGTTCTTGTGGAGGATGAGAGTGTGGAGAACGCATAAAACAGTACATTTGAGAAGCGCTCGCACTCCCCCTACTGTATTACCTCACGCTGCACCTCCCCAATGAACCTTTTTCCAGCCAGGACAATGGCAACAATAGAGACGAAACAAGATGTACACAAAGCAAACATTTTATTTGATAGTTATCAGCTAGATGTGTAAATTGTTGTTATCTGGCCAGCTAGCTAAACATGCAAAAATGACCTAAAATGAATGTTATGCAAGGTACAGTAGATTTTAACTCTTTGTGGGTAGCTACCTAACACTTCTTTGTGGCTTGCCAGTTAGCACTACAAGCAAAAATGACCTAAAACCAAATGTCATCCAAGGTAGATGTAAATTCTTCGTGGATATCTGGCTAACTAACAGTAGTAGCTAGCCAGTTATCACTACAGACGTACTATGGGCTTGCAACCTACAGTGGGTATTGTAGGCAGGTAACCATGCCAAAATTTATACAGCATGTATTTATTAACGTATCAAGTTAAAATATTGTAGTCAGGCAACATATGAGATGTGAATAGGCAACACTTCRTTCCAAAGTCRGAGTGTATTTTCTCTCACGTCAGCTCAAATAATTGATTTCAAGAAAATGTACATAATTTTTTATGTGGTTGCTTCATATTTCTTTGCATACTAACCATTGAAGCAGTCACGAAGTACGCATTCAAGAAGTGCCCTCCGTGCTCCGTTTCGAATACTTTGATTTGGACTCATGCTCCAATTTGCATGCTAAGAGCATGGTAGTATGCAATTTGAGAAACACCATTCAATAGTAAGATCTGTGACACAGAGAACTACATAAGACTCTGCATTATCTTTTATTTGCAGATCGTTTTTTCTAGGGCTGTCCCAAACGAGAAAATATAATCATCGTCGACCGAAAGTCGGCTGCTCTTTTGACCAAATCGATTGGTCGACATTTTTAAAACGTGTATTTTTCCCATATATAGACACACCCAATGTGTTTTAATAAAATCAACTATATACATTGATCTTGTCTGATGCTTTAAGCTTACGGTTTGATGAAGACAAGTGCCTCAAGAGGGCGCCAGAGAWCTAGATAACCAGAAGGAAAAAAAACTTAATCTGACCCAACTATTGTCCTCCCGCTCCAGCTGGTTTTCGCAGATTCTGCCATTACTCTCCTGAAGGTGCCAGTAAAAGGCTACACGAGGAGTCGGCAACCTTTTTTCATGTGGATTGACAATTTATCAAACTATTTCTACCGATCTRCGTGCCCGTTATGATTTTCATTAGCACATTTTCTTGAAACAGTTGAATTTAAATGTATAATAACATCTTCATATCTCAAAATCATTGTCATGGGGTGAATCAAAATTCTATCCAACTCCAAATGAAAAGGATACAAACCTAAAAAGTAACTTCTATTGCCATCTATGTAAAAATAGTCTATATAAAGCCAAATAAAAACAGTAGTAAATATCCTGATAAAAATAAATATCCGATGAATCACAATGTTGCAGACAGACCATGTGTAGCCAAACTTGAAACATTGTATCAACTACTAACTTGAGTTCTGCCCGAAGCATGTGCTAGGGAACGTGCAACGTTGTATAAAATATTCTGGGCCCTCGAGAGTTTCCTGCGCCAGTGAGCTCAGGACAGACAGTTGTAGGCCATTTATGGGGAATTTATGTACACTACCAATCAAAATGCAAACAATTCACACAATGAAGTTATGAAACAATGAATGTGCACAAATTGGCGGGGGAGACATATTCTGGAGAGAGAAGTGCATTGTGCATATGGTCAATCTGACATCTGCATTGGCCATGCAGCATTTAAGGTGATACGGCCTCAGAAGAAGGTAGGGCATTCATACTTCTAGCGCTTCGTGGAGCAGAGCAGAGCTGTTTTCAAGGAAGTAAGTTTGTGTTTATACAGGATGTACTGCCCCCACCTACAGTCAACCAGTCATGTCAATGAGGAGCTATACAGAGCCCTCTGCATTGTTACAAAATGTGGTTAGGCGATGCGGTACAGAGCTGGATTTGGCCTCTGCATGCATCTGGAGGCTCTGCAATTGTGTCACACTGTCCATATGGAGCCCCCGACCACATTTTCGTATCAATCATATATTGGCTTTTAGTCTAGGCCTCAGCAATGGATTAGTTCACTGAGACGGGCACATATATATCACACACACACACACGTTACTGCTCGACTAAAACAAATTTAGGTCGACCAACAGCCTAACAAAAAAAGAAAATACAAAATAAATAAATCGACCAGTCGACTAATTGGGTTCAGCCCTAGTTTTTTTTCTTGGTCTCGGTGGATCAATCAACATGGCATAATGACTGAAGACTATGGTTGATGTGGTCTGTGCGATTCTACTCACCGATGCCAGGGCTTTGCCGATCTCATCTCCTGAGCTTCCTGTCCCCCGGTTGGCTGTGATGAAACAATAAAGTAGACAGCAAACTATTATAATTGACATTTCCATTTTGAAGAACATATAGAAGTAAAGGGAGAAACAAACAAAGGAAGGGCCAGAAAGTGAGAGAAAGAGAAAAATAGACCGAAACAGGAAGCTATATAGAAAAAGACAGTCTACATAGTGTCAGTGGTAGACAGTCATACCCATGATGGTGTCTGTTCCGTTGATGGGGGAGGTGTGGTTGGAGACTCCATAGCCAGTGGATCCTGAGTGGAAGCTCCCGTTCACCTCGCTGCCGTGCAGGGGGTAGTTCTGGGGCGAGAGAGGCAGCGGCTGGCGTTTCTGCACAAAAACAGGCTTAGAGTCATTCTCTGTGTTTTGGGAGAGAGCGAGATGACAGTGGTGTGTACTACCATCTTATGTAACCTTTATTTAAACAGAGAACCTGTTGGTGTATGTGTTTGTGACAGAAGTCTCACCAGTCTGTCCTGGGGGTTGATGGCTGTGAAGGGTGTAGGCTGGCCCAGGTGGGGGGAGTTACCCAGCATGGCTGTAGAGTAGCCCGGCTGCCCCATCGACCCGCCAGAACTCCATGGGTCAGGGGAGGGGTGCAGGCCTTCTGTCAGGGGGAAACCAGGGGAGGGTGTTTGTGTGTGGACAAAAGAGAGGGTGAGCCCCAGAGGGACGAGCAGCATCCAGAGATAAGACAATAAGGGGCCACAACATATGAAGCATGTCACATCCGCCTGATGACTTCATCCTAGTGTACAGATAGACACACAGGGCAGGCGGAGGATCACGTTAGCTCGGGGCTTTGGCTCACTATCACACTGCCAGCAGGTGTTTCCACAGGCAGAAATAGAGAAAATAAAAGACAGGAATGGGTCATCGCCATAGACATCACTGGTCAGCTAATGCATTATTCAATTGATTAACCTCACCTAAAACGGTGTTTTGTTCCACTTTCTCCATATAGCAGAGTTATCACTAGGGGCTAACCCACTCTGATAAGTATACTGTGTAGTTTTGGCCCCCAGACACGATCTGGTATAAAGTACTGACCTTGCATGTAGAAGGAGCCGGGGTAGGCTACATTTCCAGGCTTGGAGGCAGGATACCCTGCACCGTCTCTGTTATATTCCTCTCCTGAGGCCGATGCATACACCTACAGAACACACACACAGTAGGGAGATGAGTACGTCAAACGGACTATTTTCTAATAATATTTCCCAATTGATTGGAAATAGTAGAGAAGGTGTGGTCAAAAAAACGTGTATCGATATCTTGATTAGGATACCCATCCCTCCCTTCATACCCTTGTACAATATAGCATTTATCAATTGTTGTTTTTTTTCAATTGAGGAGTATGTATTTTTATTTATCAATTCAAAATCAACAGCCTCTGACATTTGAGGACACTGGGTCATTGACATATCTCTAGAACTAAGCAGTGTGGCAGGTTTTTTAACAGACTGAAAATAACAAGTCCACAGACACACACACACACTCCCAGTCTTAATACGGCAACCYTTTGGCCACATTAAAAGACTACTACAAGAAAACTCTGGCTGCATCTGAAATACATTTTCTCCTTTCGTTTTACGTAATTATTTGGCCTATACACAGTACAGCCCAAACTCTGTACACCTGTATAATCTGCTGGAAATTATTCACACCCCTTGACTTTACCCACATTTTGTTAGGTTAAAGCCTTTTACAAAAAATTTATTCATTGTTATTTTTCCACAATCCACACATAATACCCCATAATGACAGCGAAAAAACAGGTTTGAAATGTTAGTAAATTTATAAAACATTTAAAAAAACACTGAAATATCACATTCACATAAGTATTCAGACACTTTACTCTGTTGAAGCACATTTGGAAGCGATTACAGCCAAGTTTTCTTGGGTTTGACACTACAAGCTTGGCACACCTGTATTTGGGGAGTGTCTCCCATTCTTCTGTGCAGATCCTCTCAAGCTCTGTCAGGTTGGATGAGGAGCGTCGCTGCACAGCTATTTTCAGGTCTCTCCAGAGATGTTCGATCGGGTTCAAGTCCGGGCTCTGTCTGGGCCACTCAAGGACATTCAGAGACGTGTTACGAAGCCACTCCTGCGTTGTCTTGGCTGTGTGCTTAGGGTCGTTGTCCTATTGGAAGGTGAACCGTCGCCCCAGTCGGAGGTCCTGAGCAAGGATCTCTCTATACTTTGCTCCGTTCATCTTTCACTCGATCCCGACTGGCTAGTCGCCCAGTCCCTGCCGCTGAAAAACATCCCCCCAGCATGATGCTGCAACCACCACCACGTTTCACGGTAGGGATAGTGCCAGGTTTCCTCCAGACGTGACACTTGGCATTCAGGCCAACAAGTTCAATCTTGAATCTACTTTCTCATGGTCTGAGAATCTTTAGGTGCCTTTTGGCAACTCCAAGTGGCTTGTCACGTACCTTTTACTGAGGAGTGGCTTCCGTCTGGCCACTCTACCATAAAGGCCTAATTGGTGGAGTGCTGCAGAGATGGTTGTCCTTCTGGAAGGTTCTCCCAACTCCACAGAGGAACTCTGGAACTCTGTCAGAGTGACCATCGGGTACTTGGTCACCTCCCTGACCAAGGCCCTTCTCCCCCGATTGCTCAGTTTGGACGGGCGGCCAACTCCAGGAAGAGTTTTGGCGGTTCCAAACTTCTTCCATTTAAGAATGATGGAGGCCACTGTGTTCTTTGGGAACTTCAATGCTGCAAACGTTTTTGGTACCCTTCACCAGATCTGTGCCTCGACACAATCCTGTCTCGGAGCTCTACGGACAATTCCTTCGACCTCAAGGCTTGGTGTTTGCTCTGACATGCACTGTGGGACCTTATATAGCCTTTCCAAATCATGTCCAATCAATTGAATTTAACACAGGTTGACCAATTAAGTTGTAGAAACATCTCAAGGATGATCAATGGAAACAGGATGCGTTGAGCTCAATTCAGAGTCTCATAGCAAAGGGCCTGAATATTTATTGAAATAAGGTATCCGTTTTTATTTGTAGTAAATGTGCAAAAACTTCTAAAAACCTGTTTCGCTTTGTCATTATGGGGTATTGTGTGTAGATTGTTGAGGATTTTTTATTTATTTCATCCATTTTAGTTTAAGGCTGTAACGTAACAAAATATGGAAAAGGTCAAGGGGTCTGAATACTCTCCGAAGGCACCGTAGGTTCAATACACTGCCTTGAACTAATGACATGGAGGTTTCCATTAACCCAGCACAAACTCCTTATGATCCAAATACCTGACATCCTCTTAATGCTCTGTTACCAAGACAACAAATGGTTTCTTTAATGGTTGAAAAAAGCCCTCAACTTACTGCTTCTTCTCTGTGATCTCAGGGCCTTACGGCTAGGTTTGCGATATGTGGTGTGTGTGTTACACACATGATCAAGTTAGGTCTGGTTAACACACATGATCCAGTCTCCTCTGTGGCTTGCAGAGCATCAACCATAGGATTGCTAGTAGTCTCTGGCATGTCACTAAAGAGGTGAAGGTCCTGAGGTTGTGAACTAGCAGAGCCCTCAGAATCAGCTCTATTCTGGCAGGGGTTAGAGAATCAAACTATGCGCCCGACAACTCAGATCTTACACAGTGAAGTTTTTTCTGTTATTTGATTGAACAGAGAGAGGAAGAGAGGAGGAGAGGAAGAGAGGAGGAGAGGTACAAAAGGGAATGGAGAGATGCACTACTAATTACTGTGCCATCTGCCCATTCCTGGACTGCAGCCAACTCTACGGGCAGCTGGGATAGAGGGATGGGGGAGGGAGAGACGAGGGGTGGAGGGGGGGCGAGAGAGAACAGAAAGGAGGGTAGGAGAGGAAGTAGAGCACACAAGAGAGAGGGAGAGAAAAAAGATAGGGAGTTGAAGGGAGAGCGACAGAGGGAGAATAGGAAGGAGAACATGGGAAGAGCAGAAACGGTATAGTGAAGTCAGGTAATGGTCAGGTCTGCATGTCATCCCTTAAGTAATCTGTGGACGAGGGTGCTGGGCTGGAAGGAATGCAAGCACATCTCTAAAATAAATGGCCCTATAAATATGACCCTCTATAAAAACATGTCTAAATAAATGAATGGGTGAATGAGTAGGGCTCGGTTTATTTTTTCACCTCGTCGGCAGTGTAAAGGCACACAGCTGTGCGTCTGGAGGCTCTCTCTCTGCCAGTTAGGCTGCTGCTCTAAACACCAGGGAGAAGCCTGCCATGCCACTGGGACTCTGTGTGTGGGGGGGGGGGGGGGGGGGTAGTCTGGGTATTGGGGTGCACACTCAGTGACGATGAGGGCTGGGAGGCATTTTAAGTATGGGGGATGCAAAAACAATGGGAGCATTCCTGATAATGGGTGGGGAAAAGGTGTGGATATGGTTGGGTAGGTGGGCACATTTTGGGTTTGGCGAGGGCAAAAGGTCTGAGATGGGTGTGTGTTCTTAAGGGGCAAATAGGCAGACTAGGGTATGGCAGTCTGGTAAGAGGGGGGGTAATGGTGGGGCTGGAGAGGGGGACAGTTTTACAGGCTTTGGTGTTCCATTTATATTTCAAGGTTGGACATTAGCACAATGGGGGCACCAATTGTTGTCACCTGGTTAGTCAGTATGTTACACCTGTGCTGGCTTGTCATCTTGTTAGTCAGAAGAAGTTTCAACTGTGCACAGATGATATTTAAGAGTGGCTGGCCCAGTGCTCCAGTTGTCTTGATAGACGCGAAAGGTTAACACCTTTAGTTGGCTCTCTATTTGATTTCCAGAAAAACATTCCTTTGTCTGATTTCCCTGATTTGTTTTCCCCCCACCTTTTTTGGTTTGCTTCCTGTCTTTAAGTTTGATGTGTTTGTCTTCTTCTTTTGTTTGCCTCTTAGTGGTTAAATTTAGTGGGCGCTCATGGTGAGTGTCTTTTAGGTCCCAGTTGTTGTTGCTATGCAACTTTCAGTGGACACCCCTGTGACTGTCATTTAGAGCCCCTCCTAAAACCCCACCTGTTTTGTTTTAATGGTTGTTGTCAGTAACTC
Source organism: Salvelinus sp. IW2-2015 (assembly GCF_002910315.2). Classification (NCBI taxonomy): domain Eukaryota; kingdom Metazoa; phylum Chordata; class Actinopteri; order Salmoniformes; family Salmonidae; genus Salvelinus; species Salvelinus sp. IW2-2015. The sequence continues at coordinate 6,809,398 of NC_036859.1, read as the reverse complement.
TGTTAGTTCCCTCTTCTGTTTGGAGCGACTTTTGGTTTCATGCTGGGGAACGTAACAGTACTTACCGAAGAGGGCAGGCCAGGGGGAACTTTCCTGATCTTTTTTGGCTGGGCATCTGAACACACCACACACACACACACACACACACACACACACACACACACACACACACACACACACACACACACACACACACACACGATGAAACAGAGTTATGAAAGCAGTTAAGGGCATTCCAAATAATTTTCCATTTGGTAAGCGCTGTGCTGGTAGCTATATCTGTCTTTATGGCACATAACTTCATCAAATGTAATCTAATCTTATACAACCAATATGCAGCGGCCTCACACCACCTCTCCTTCCATTGAATCCCCTACAGGTTTAGCAGAAGTGAGATTTCTCAGGTTCTTATTTTAAAAGCTAAGTAGGAGAAGTGAAGGTAATCACAGTCGGAAATATGAACCAGAATAAAGAGCAACTCCTCTCCTTTGACAGTAAAAGTGGAGCGGATACGGTCATGAATTCCATGTGATTTTGTACAAAGAGGTAGCAATTAGTCGACAGTATACATGTAGAACTAGGGCTGGGCGATTTGGCCTAAAACGCATCTCTAACTTTTCCACGATATACATCTAGATTWAAAAAAAATRWTCTCTAAATAAGCTTATTTAGGTAAAATGCWCTGCATTTAAAACAGCAATAATCRAATGAATTCAGAACTTAGTCAATTATACCAAGGCTAAATAAATGCCTTCCACAACCATAAGACCAACTCATAATTTAATTATTTTATCAAAATAGTACCTGCTTTTTCTGTTGTTCCAATAATCACTGATCTGGCTTTCAGGTCGGTCTATAAAAATGACCTTTCTGTAACACATTTAACCAGAACCATGCATAATGCACCCCCACTAATAATGTAGAAAATACCACCGGTCTCAATCTCTCAAGCCAAGCCCACGTGCTAGCGATAAGCCAGCTAATATTCATAATTTAAACATTTAGTCAACTTGGATCTAGGTATAATTTCACAAGCTCTGAATTCAGTTACAGTTGTTATGAACAAAGCCTGATGCCCGTATCCAACTGTTTAAAACGCCATTCTAGCCTTTCCACTTTGTTCAGATGTTGAAATCAAATGACCTACCTTATTTCTCAGAATGAGAACGAGTTGCCAATTCCTTATACAATTGTCTTATGATTATTGCACATTTATAATACACAGACTAAACGGCTAGTATAACAATCTTTATTTGACTAAAATGCTGCTAGCGATACGTGGTACCGTAATGCGCACAAAAACTAAGCATTCTTTTTCCAGAATGTGTTCATTGGTACATCCGTTTTAGTAGTGTCTGCTCTGCTCGAAATTTGAGGAGTTGAAACAAACAGGGAATGGTTGGAAAGGTTAATGTCTCCTCTATTACAGTAAAATATTGTCTCCGTGTGTTGTGGGGTCCATATGACCGATTCTGTTGGACCAAACCTTAAATGAAACCGTTCGTCAGAGAGGAAGAAGTGATCTCTCACCATTGTTGTTGTGAGTGGTAGGGGGAAGGGCTTGGCAGAACGAGACGAAGCGAGAGGTTTCACTCTGGCCAAAATCTGCCCAGAATAAGCCTAATGGGTTTCTATGCGCTTATTTTGAACTTAAGCTTGTCGCCTGCGTTCACCGCCTTTGGGACAACAACGACTCCCATTGTTAAGGCGGAGACATGAGCATCTCGTAATTATATACAGATCTCTGGTGTAAATAGGAAGGTGCACAGCACAGATGGAGCGAACAAGACCAAAAAGACAACATGAGAACAAGAGGGCATAAACGCTCACAAAAACGAAAAAATATATTTTTTAAAAACCTTGATTCTGCAATACTGGCATTTGGAATATCACGCAAAAACATAAAATCAGAATTAAATTTAATATCACCTAGCCCTATGTAGAACGTCCGAGATTTACAACAAATGCATTGCAGTAAGCATTTAAATAGAAGCTTCAATTCAACAACGTTTTTTTTTAAAGACCCTCCAATGTGGCCACCAGGAAAATTGGCACTGCGGCACTGCTTTACATTAGTATGTCTATTCTACCCGTTCTAATTCTGTGCACCATCTTCCTTGCATGTATCCATGCTAGGAAATAGGGATAGCATGAGTGTTTTATGAGGTAATATTCAGTGGTTTCTGTCCTTACCCATGCTCTCCTGGGTGGGTCTCCTGCGAGGGTTGAATTGGGAGGGGTAGAACTGGGAGCCAGACTTCAGGCCCGAGGGTGACAGGGCATCAGGACTGGGCATGGGCATCTCACTGGGCATAAAGCCCGGCTACGCAGGAGAGGAATGAGAGAGAAGGAGAGAAGACAAGGTCAGACACACAAATACTGCATGGGAGATTATCCCAATGTGGAGAGAGGAAAGAGGATGAGAAGGTCGACGGGAGGAGGGGGGAATGGGAGAGAGGAGAAAACAACTCAGGGATGAAGGAGAAGATGGGACAAGGTGGGCAGATTCACAAGAACATCAGTCAGAGGAAGAGACGGTAGCTTCAGAGGGGACRCAGAGAAAAAACATTTGACACATTGGAAGAGAAGCGAGGTCAAGAGAGGAGTGTGATTTTACCTGCGCTCCAAAAGAAGAGTAGGGTCCTCGCTCAGCTTTCCCTATAAAAACAAGAGGGACAATCAGGGCAGGCCATCGTAAAAACCTTTAAAGCCACCTTTTACGCATCTCCAGCACATTAACACCCAATCCGGGGTGTTCCCCTTTCTCCAGTTGGGTGACCCCCTACCCCCCCATCTGCTGCCTGCCTGCTGTGTGGTGCTGTATATGAAGTGTTGTATTTATGGCTTTGGACAGGCGCAAAACAACAAATTGGACCATACCATCCTACCCAACCCAACCCCCTCATCTCTCCCCTGACAGCTCAGCTGAGACACACGCTATAGGCCACACTAATCCTCTGGCAGAGGTTTGTTTGTGCTTGGGTGCACCCAAACCCCTAACCCCCCTTCCAACACACAGCCTAAACACCCTGTCCCCGTGTATGCTCCTAGTCACCTCCACACACGTGGAATGCCCCTGAAGGAGGTCTCTCATATACAGCGACAGTAGGTGAGGTTCTCGCACACACAGTCTCTGTATCCTCTGAGACACACATACAACTGCATCTCCATTCACTCGTGTGCGTTTCAATTTACTCCCCTAAAGACGTATCATTATGCAGTCACTTCTCCTGGTCATTTATTGTAAATACAGGGTGGCTTACTGCAGCTCCGAAAGCCACACAAGACCACAGGGACCTGTTAGTGGGTTTACTTTGTCTTGGTGGGGCCGTCAAATCAGCTGAGCTTAATTAAAGGGATGGGGAGAGAACCTGCTCATGTTCCAAGGTCTAAACCACAGACCAGGTTGGAGGAAATGTATTCAGATTTCCTTACCAACGATCCCCGAGCCGAACAAGGGGGTGGAAGCGAGGCCTTCRTGCTCGTTGTAATGAGCTCCTTCGCCATAACCCTGGAGGGAGAGAGATAAGAGAGATAATATGAAGACTTAAAATCAATTGCTGCTTCTTAAAAAAACAGATTCAGTATGCCAATCTTCAACCAAACACACCGCGCATGTGGGCTCCTTGGGCTAATCTATGCTTCGGGTTGGGCGATGTCATCCTTTGTACGATCGTGATTATGTACCCGTAAAACATTGTGACATACGATGCTAATCACCCCTATTGGCCAGCCCCATATATATTTGTCTTAATGACAACAATACAACACCAGTTGGGCTATAGTGCAAAATGCAATGCAACTGAACGAATCATAATGAAAGATAATATTTTTGAAAGCCTGGACAGAAGCTAAGTGGAGGCAATGGCAAATCTTTTCTGATATTCCTTTCTGGTGGAGGAGCAGAACAGGTTTGTGTGTGTCGGTCTGGCGTGTACATGATGGAACAGTCTGATGAGGAACGGGCTGTCTTACCGTAGTGAGCTAGGTTATAGGCCTGCATCATGGGACGGATAAAAGCACTGCCGTCCTTATAATAATGGCTTTMTTTGCCGCAAAATAAATAATGTTGTCCGTTCTATACCTCATAAAGCTGTGACTGAGAAGAGCCTATGCTATAGAGTTTCATTTGTTGTTATTTTTGAAAKCCACAACAACTTTGGGACAACGCCTTCGTATGATAGAATATTTGGGAAATAAACTACTGTTCATAACTAACTTGTCGTAAAGCTTTTAGGATAGGCCTAGTAGGAAGATAGGTTATTTGGTTTTCAACCTCGCATTAAGGGATTGTCCTGGTCCGCATGGATAATTWATTTCTTAAGAGGACTAATAAATGAGAGAACAAAACCTCAATAGCCTATAGAAAAATTGAACGACAAGTTTAAGCTTGTGTTTTTAGGCTATTCAAATAACTTGAAGATGGAACTCCGTTACATTCATTGTTTGATCAGGAGAAAGTCGCGCATAAAACAAAAAGAGTAGCCTTCAGTCATATTTATAGCCCATGAAAATGGAGAGAGCGAAGGGAATATAGAAAACAATAATTAAGTGTCGGTAAAAAAATAAATAAATGTAAATACAAAAATGGTTTAGGCTATAGCCTAACGCCCATGCATCCGACAGAGAAACAAGATTGTCTGACTGGAGACTGTGCTGCTCTGGTGACATTCTCCACTCTGGCCTACATTCCTCTCGTGTTCTGTAGGCGAGAACATTCATTGAAATAGGCTATAGCAAATAGGAATAGACAAATTACTCAGAATGTCACTTGTGTGCTGCGCTGCGAGACTGTTTTTTTCCCTGAGCGGCGACAGTCAAGTTCAAATAGGTTAAACCACTGTCTGTCACGTCACGATGTAGTCATCATTGATGATTGCTGTTAATGTGTTGGTGTTGGAGCTGGGAGATATATCGTGATAAATTTGACTGACTTTAGTCTATTTTKCTGGATTAGAAATAGGTAAAAGAAAAAAAATGCTATTTGTTTACATTAGCGGCAGGGACCTAGGCAATTTTTACCCACTGCCATGTAAGACAACKGAAACGGTAGCCTATGATTCAAAAAGTAAGCTATTTCAGATGACATATCCAGATAACGCATGATTCATATTTGGATGTGTCAAAATAGGATCCAGAATGATCAGATTTATTTCTGGCTCTTCAGAGAATTTGCCGACATCTTTGTGCATATTGGCCTATAAAGCCACCTGATGGTACTCAAAACATGATTGTTGCTATATAGCCAYGTGGGCTAATTTAGTCATCTTAAAACGCCCAACAAAAAATGTTCAGCTCTAGGCATTGGCTACTTGATGCAGGCCTATTCACTGCAAATGGGGCGCTCTGCTACGCGGCGCATCAAAACCATAGAAATAGATACTTCACAGAAAGTTGTGATTTTCCCCTCTATAAGAGGAACTGTAGTCTCGCTGAAAACTGTATTTTTCCCGCAATTACATTTTGTGCAATGGTCATATGCTTGTGCTTCTCAGAACGCATCTCCCTCTTCCATGCACACATTGGGGAGAGGGAGTGAGAGTGGCTCGCTCACACAGCAGCCGACAGTGAAACAGGCAGATACTTTCATAGGAGGAATCAACATACTGCATTGGCTATTACTCTTGACTAAATAATGGTTTAAGAACAATCTACAGGTACGTAGAGTGTTCAAAGCTGTCATCAAGGAAAAGGGTGGCTACTTTGAGGAATCTCAAATATATTTTGATTTGTTTAACACTTTTTTGGTTACTACATGATTCCATTTGTTTTATTTCATAGTTTTGATGTCTTAACTATTATTCCACAATGTAGGAAATAGTCAAAATAAAGAAAAACCCWTGAATAAGTAGGTACATCCAAACGTTTGACTGGTACTGTATGTACAGTGCCTTGCGAAAGTATTCACCCCCCTTGACATTTTTCCTATTTTGTTGCCTTACAACCTGGAATTTAATTAAATTTTTGGGGGGTTTGTATCATTTTATTTACACAACATGCCTTCCACTTTGAAGATGCAAAATATTTTTGTGAAACAAACAAGAAATAAGACACACAAAAAAATGAAAATTTGTGCATAACTATTCACCCCCCCCCCAGGTTTCACTCAAGAATTTCCCTGTATTTAGCGCCATCCATCATTCCTTCAATTCTGACCAGTTTCCCAGTCCCTGCCGATGAAAAACATCCCCACAGCATGATGCTGCCACCACCATGCTTCACTGTGGGGATTGTGTTCTTGGGGTGATGAGAGGTGTTGGGGTTTGCGCTAGACATAGCATTTTCCTTGATGGMCAAAAAAGCTACACTTTAGTCTCATCTGACCAGAGTACAATCTTCCATATGTTTGGGAAGTCTCCCACGTGTATTAAAAAATATCTTTGAGCAATGGCTTTTTTGTGGCCACTCTTTTGTAAAGCCCAGCTCTGTGGAGTGTACGGCTTAATGTGGTCCTATGGACAGATACTCCAATCTCCGCTGTGGAGCTTTGCAGCTCCTTCAGGATTATCTTTTGGCTCTTTGTTGCCTCTGATTAATGCCGTCCTTGCCTGGTCGGTGAGTTTTGGTGTACTTCTCCACAACCTTGTCCCTGACCTGTTTGGAGAGCTCCTTGGTCTTCATGGTGCCACTTGCCTAGTGGTGTTGCAAACTCTGGGGCCTTTCAGAACAGGTKTATATATACTGAGATCATGTGACAGCTCATTTGACACTTACAGTGCATCTGTGTGGAATCTATTTAATTATGTGACTTCTGAAGGTAATTGGTTGCACCAGATCTTATTTAGGGGTTTCATAGCAAAGGGGGTGAATTCATATGCACGCACCACTTCTGTTTTTTATTTTGTAGATTTTTTAAAAATAAGTTATTTTTTCCCATTTCACGAATTTTGACTATTTTGTTTATGTCCATGACAACAAAATAGGAAAAATGTCAAGGGGGTAAATACTTTTGCAAGGCACTGTATGCAAGCATAAAGAAGCACAAAAAAAAAATATATATATTCCAATGTGATTATGGGTCCCTTGGGAAACACTGACCAACACTTTGGTTAATACCCTGTCATAACTCATACCAGTCTTATTCATTTGTTTTCATGACCACCACCCGTTGAATAATCATTATATCTTTGATTCCAATGGTTCACCCAAGTGTTTTGATCTATAGCGCAAGTAAAATCACAATACTTCTTGCCCCTATCATGCAGTCATCCTAACAACGTGGTAACTTTACTAATATACACAAACATTTGGTGCCACAGAAAGAAAGGAAAAGTGATATCTTCTTAGGAGATATGCTTCAAAAGTAAGTAGGATTCATATAGATCCAATGTAACTACATACTATTGAAGTCAGAAGTTTACATACACTTAGGTTGGGGTCATTAAAACCCGTTTTTCAACCACTCCACACATATTTCTTGTTGACAAACTATAGTTTTGGCAAGTCGGTTAGGACATCTACTTTGTGCATGACAAGTAATTTTCCAACAATTGTTGACAAACAAATTCTTTCACTGTTATCACAATTGCGTAGTGTCAGAAGTTTACATACACTAAGTTGACTGGGCCTTCAAAACAGCTTGGAAAAATCCAGAAAATGATGTCATTGGCTTAGAAGCTTTCTAATAGGCCAATTGAACATAGGAGTGAATTGGAGGTGTACCTGTGAATGTATTTCAAGGCCTACCTTCAAAACTCAGTACTCTTTGCTTGACATCATGGCAAAATATAAAGAAATCAGCCAAACCCCAGAAAATAATTGTAGACCTCCACAAGTCTGGTTTCATCCTTGGAGCAATTTCCAAACGCCTGAAGGACCACTTCATCTGTACAAACAATAGTACCCAAGGATAAACACCATGGGACCACGCAGCCGTCATACCGCTCAGGAAGGAGACGCGTTCTGTCTCCTAGAGATGAACGTACTTTTGGGCGAAAAGTGCAAATCAATCCCAAAACAGCAGCAAAGGACCTTGTGAAGATGGAGGAAACAGGTACAAAAAGTATCTATATCCACAGTAAAACGAGTCCTATATCGACATAACCTGAAAGGCCACTCAGCAAGGAAGAAGCCACTGCTCCAAAACCACCATAAAAAAGCCAAACTACGATTTGCAACTGCACTTGGGGACAAAGATTGTAATTTTCTGAGAAATGTCCTCTGTCTGATGAAACAAAAGTAAAACGTTTGGCCATAATGACCCATCGTTATGTTTGGAGGAAAAGGGGGAGTCTTGCAAGCGAAGAACACCATCCCAATCGTGAACCACGGGGTGCAGCATCATGTTGGTGGCGTGCTTTGCTGCAGGAGGGACTGGTCACTATTACAAAATAAGATGCACATGAGGAAAATTATGTGGATATACTGAAGCAACATTCTCAAGACATCAGTCAGGAAGTACGGCTTCGTCTCAAATGGGTCTTCCAAATAGGACAATGACTCCAAGCATACTTCCAAAGTTGTGGCAAAAATGGCTTAAGGACAACAAAGTCAAGGTATTGGATGTGCCATCAAAAGCCCTACCTCAAACTATAGAAATTTGTGGGAGAACTGAAAAAGCGGTGTGCGAGCAAGGAGGCCTACAAACCTGACTCAGTTACACCAGCTCTGTCAGGAGGACGGGCCCAAATTCACCCAACTTACTGTCGGAAGCTTGTGGAGGCTGCCAAAACGTTTGACCCAAGTTTAAACAATTTAAAGGCAATGCTAACCAAATACGAATTGAGTGTATGTAAACTTCTGACCCACTGGGAATGTGATGAAAGAAATAAAAGCTGAAAATAAATAATTATCTACTATTATTCTGCCATTTCACATTCTTAAAATAAAGTGGTGATCCTAACTACCCAAGACTGGGAATTTTTACAAGGATTAAATGTCAGGATTTGTGAAAAACTGAGTTTAAATGTATTTGGCTAAGGTGCATGTAAACTTCCGACTTCAACTGTATAACGACAAAAGTATTTGGACACCCCTTCAAATTAGTGGATTCGGCTATTTAAGCTACACCCGTTAATGACAGGTGTAGAAAATCGAGCACACAGCAATGCAATGTCCATAGACAAACATTGGCAGTAGAATGGCCTTACTGAAGAGCTTAGTGAATTTAAAATGTTGGCAAAGTCATAGAATGCCACCTTTCCAACAAGTCAGTTCGTCAAATTTCTTCCCTGCTAGAGCTGCCCCGGTCAACTTAAAGTGCTGTTATTGTGAAGTTGAAACATCTAGGAGCAACAACGGCTCAGTCGGGAAGTGGTAGGCCACAGAAGCTCATGRAACAGGACCGCAGATTGCTAAAATGAATAAAAACCGTCTGTCCTCGATTGCAACACTCAATACGGAGTTCCAAACKGCCTCTGGAAGAAAYATCAGCACAAGAACTGTATGATGGAAGCTTCATGAAATAGATTTTCATGGCCGAGCAGCCGCACACAAACCTAAGATCACCATGCGCAATGACAAGCCTCGGCTGGAGTCGTGTAAAGCTCGCCGTCATTGGACTCTGGAGCAGTGGAAAYGTGTTCTCTGGAGTGATGAATCACGCTTCACCATCTGGCAGTCCGAAGAACGAATCAGGGTTTGGAGGATGCCAGGGGAATGCAACCTGCACCAATGGATAGTGCCAAATGTAAAGTTTGGTGGAGGAGGAACAATGTTTTGGGCTAGGCCCCTTAGTTCCAGTGAAGGGACATCTTAACACAGCATACAATGATATTCTAGACGATTCTGTGCTTCCGACTTTGTGGCAACAGTTTGKGGAAGGCCCTTTCCTGCTTCAGCATGACAATGCCCCCATCCACAAAGCGAGGTCCATACAGAAATGATTTGTCGAGATTGGTTTGGATGGGCTTGACTGTTCTGCACAGAGCCYAGACCTCAACACCACCGAACACCTTTGGGATGAATTGGAACGCTGACTGCGAGCCAGGCCTAATCACCCAACATCAGTGCCCGACCTCACTAATGCTCCTGTGGCTGAATGGAAGCAAGTTCCCGCCGCAATGTTCCAACAATCTAGTRGAAAGCCTTCCCAGAAGAGCGGAGGCTGTTATAGCAGCAAAGGGGGRACCAACTCCATATTAATGCTCATGATTTTGATATGAGATGTTCGACAAGCTGGTGTCCACATACTTTTTGTCATGTAYATTATTTTCTGTGCTCTTCAAATTTTCTGTGGTGCTCCTAACTTTTTTATGTTAAAAGAGCCAGTGCTACTAATTATTTATTTTTAAATTTAGAGCCCTGCTAGTCATATACTATTAGTAATATCCACCGTGTATGAAAACCTTGTCCATGCTGATCAGTGTGTAGCCACTGTAGTGTGTAGTGTACAGTATGAAGTGTGCAGTGTTCCTTTACCCGTCCCTGGTTGAAGGAAGGGCTGTTCTGTTCTCCTGATACCCAGGGGCCAGGACCGCTCCGCTCATCTATACCTAGAAGATGGAACGCACAGGGTTAGACCTGCTCACTCAGAACCATGTAGGACTGGAAAGGGAAAGGAGATAAGGAGAGAGGGAAAGGGACCAAAACTAGTAGTAGACTGGTAGTCTTTCACCCAACTCCAAATAAACCCGTAGTTCCTAGTACCCACCCAGAGCATTTGTAGGTTTGAGAAGTTGGAGATGTGACCAAAATGGGAAAAATTCCACCTAGCCAATCAGAGGGCAAGGGGGAACCGTTAAGATAATGCCAATACCTATCTAATCCTTTACGATCTACACCAGTACCTAGGGAGATAGGCGATATAGGCTAGAAGCCAATATGCAATGGAGGGTGACCCAGTTAGGAAGCACTGCTGCTTCCTCACTGGCTAGAAGTGTTCTAAATAACCTTTGGCTGAGCGCGCTGCTACTTCAGCTCCCCGTGACAGCTCTGCCACCACACTGTCACTTAGTGTAGCTATGAGCTGTAGGAAGTTTGAATAATTAACACCCAGTATGAGCCTCCTACAATCATCCTCAACATTTGTCATTCTCCCACTCTCTCCACTTCTGTCCATGGCAACGCAGTAGTTGTTCGTATCCCCATCCCATCACACCTCTCTTTGCATGACAACGGATGAAGGAGTACACAAATGACAGAAGGGACACACGTCATGCATGTTGTCCCCGGTCAAGGGATTTGCATTGAAGAAGTGGAAGTAGGGAGAGTGATTTTAAAGATTGCCGAAGCAGAAATTCCTGCCCCCCTCCCCTTCTCTCCTCCCCCTCCGTTTCCTCTCTTACCGCTACCCAGCATCTCTGGGGGGAAGCTGAGGCTTAATTGTGTGCTGATTTGCATAACTGTGCATATTAATGAGACTGCGCTCTATGAATATTCATATTTTTGTTTTGTTGTCTAATAACAAAAATGGAAAGGGGCGGAGGGGAGCAGGCTGGAAGCACGACTGGATCAGCCATCAAGGAGAATGATGGGTCCAGAGAGGAAAGAGCTGCTATATCACCGTGACAACTGATCTATAGGAGAGATGGCAGCAGAATCGCAGATGAAGGAGACGAGGGGTTTGTTGCCTCAACCTGACTGTCACGCTCCATGTCCAGCAGTAGAACAGACTCAGAGAGGACATATACACAGAGACATATGGACCAGTCCTTTCCCCTGCTGAAATGACACCAGTGTTTCCCCTAGATATTTCTTAGGTGGATCGCAAAGGCAACAATTAATGAGACAGCGCCCACAAATTATGAAATGTGCCGGATATTGTGGACCGATAAATGAGGTTGGAATGATACTGTGAAAATGAGAATGCCCTTTTAGTGTAAGAGCTGCTTTTGGTGGGATGGAGTTTTGGCCTTACCATGCAGTGAATTGGTTAATAGACCAATAAAATAAAATAAAATAAAAAAAGAGTTCCAAACCTCTCTGCCAATAACAGCTAATTCTCAGTTTTCCCCTCCCCACTCAGGACTGTCTGGGAGTGGTCTATCAACATTCTTGCTTGAGAAATTGCCCTTTGCTAAGAAGCCCAGTTTGTTTTCAATGAAAATGGTCAAAAAGTAACAATCACARTGAGGTACTTAATTATTAACCAGAAATGATTTGATAGCGATAAAAACGGCTGCAATGGACCATTAAATATCTCCATAACTCTGTCGAGGGCTGCCAACAAACATTATCAGGACATCTTAATCTGGTATCCTGCTACTGAATCAGGCCGGACCTTTATAAGGCACTCGCTCCCCCTCACGTCAACACCGTGAATAGGCGGCTAAAATATGGTCATCTGAAGAATGTGGAAGACTTAGCATAGCCRCTGGGGTAGGAAATGAACACGGCGGGTATCCCTTACTGCTCTTTGGGAAGACTGACAGATGGAAGACAGGGGGATATAGACCTGACACCATGGAGATCCACAAAGGCACGGGGATAATAGGGAGCTCTGCAGGTAGCTAGGACCTCACACCTCGGGCTATTCATGTGTTCTCCTGAGGAGAGGAAGGGTCTACAGGAAGTATGGAGCGAATGGAGAAGAGGGTGTCTGGAATGCATGGAAGGAAGCGCGCTCCTAGACCTTCTGGGGTAAGTAGTAAGTAGCGTCACAACTCTTATTGCAAGGTATTTWAAAATGGCTGGTGCAGGGATTTGGACTGCATTGAAATGTATGGACGGGGAGCTGTGTTTCAACCGGGGAGAAAAAAGAGAAAAAGACGAAGAAAGTTTCACACCACACAAATGACTCACATTGAGTGAGGGAGAGGGCAAGTGAGCAACTCTGAAGTAAAACATCATTAAAATTGCTTTCATGCATATTCATTAGGACCACATTTTCCTACTAATTAACAGATCTGCTGATTAGTATAAAGGAGAGAATAAGTGAGACTCGTCTAAGTAGACTCATTTGTTTTCCTCAAAACTTCAAATGGCTTCCTCCTGCAAGTCGTTACCATGACAGCCTGATATAAGACAAATAGAACATCAGAGAAAACCACAGAGCTCTTGTCCACAGAACCCTGGTAGAAGAGAGGATCCAGTACTAAACTCCACATTCTAATTATACGGATTCATTTAACCAAGAATCTTGAAAATAGTTGGTCTACTATGTTACCAAGCCATTGCTGATGACAACAACTCAAAAAAACATGAGGCAGGAACTCCACACCTTAACCTCTGTTATAGGGTTTGCCCCCCAGGGATACTTCTGTGACTGAGTGAGTTAAGAGTGAGTGAGAGAACGTCTCAGCACGATAGCTCAGAGAGCGAGAGGGTTGAGTCAGGCCAGACACATTCACTAGCGAGTCCCCTTTAAACCCGGGTCTCACCACCCCTTCAAGCGAGGCTGGCCTATAATTACCACAGGAAGAGATACTGGAAACGACCAGTCAGCCTGAGTCACACAAGCTACAGGACCAACACACAGGGAACATGCAGGCACAAACACACTTCACTTTTATAGGATAATGCCCCGGGCACTGATTGGTGTACTGTCTGGTGTCTACCCTTTCTTCCTTCCTTCCTTTCATCCCAGCCCTGTATGACAGAAATGTGAGTCAACCAGACATAATGCATGATGCCTAATAAGTATTAAGGAGTGTGATTATGATTTAGGGAATGTCTACAATGGATACGCAACAGTATAGGATGTGTCTGAAATGATTACTAAGAGCCAGTGTCACGATGCTGGGAGGACAATATTCAACACCAACTTGAAATTACAAATTTGAACATGATTAGGCATGCTACTTCCCATATTATTTTTGAATCATTCAAGTTAGAAGCTAAACATATTCTGGACAATGTATCTTATGTTTAAAGCTCTGTGGTTTGATCAAGTCTGACAGAGTCTGCTTCTATACTGCACAAGGAATCCAATTCATGAGCAAATCTGATCAAGTTACTGAATTACCAAATCCAAATTTCCAGTCACACGAAGGAAAGTTCCTAAAGAACGGAAAGTTCATGCAAAATGTATACGTTCCTCTTTTGCATTTCAACCCAAGCCAGAGTTTAAAAATACCAGTTCAGAATCTCAGTTTCTGCTTGCCAGTAAATGAAACTTCGTTGGAAGTTAGTTTACACCTCAAGGGTTTTGCACAGACACCCAAAGTCAGAGAGAACTAGGGATGCATGACAACGACCGTTCCTACGGGTAAAGATCTCCCAAAGACACAGATCTGTGATCAGCTTACCCTTCCCCAAAAAATTTACCATAGATCAATATCTTGGGTCAGGCTAAACTCATCCTAATCCATGACAGCACACGTCAAACCTTTTCCACTCTACAGGGACGAGCACCAAAAAAAATACTAATAAACCACAGCTCAACTAAATCAAATCTAGAAAAAAAGGCAAGGCAGAGCAGATACTCACCAATGCTACCAAGGAGATGGTAGTGCAGAGAGACTAGGAACCTTCCCTTATAGAGCCTCTTCCTCCCCATTGTGAGAGGATGGGTGGGGGCTTCCTGGGTGAAATCATACACTGGGCCACATATGCTGCCTGCCTATCCACTTCTCTCTCTGCGGCCTAGRCCCTTTGTTTTGGCCTCTGATGAGCATTGTGGAGACCTGTGCTGAGGGCTGCCACACAATACCAGGAGCAGCCGTTGGATTGAGAAAAGTAACGGCCTTTTTCTGTAAGTGTGCACCTTTCGTCGCTACAAAAGAAAATGTAAGTGGCCCTCAAGCGTAGAGAAACACCGTAGTTCGGTTTCCACGCTTCACCTACTCCGTCCCTTTCATCTGATTTATGCTACTTCAATATCCTGTTTCTTTTCAGTTACAACCTGAAAATACCTACATCAACGGTTCAGGGATTCGAGGAGRGTGAAAGAAGGTGATTGGAGGAGAAGGGAGAAGGGGGGGGTGAAGGGAAATGATTGGCGGAGAGGAGAGGGTTGAAGAAAAGTGGCTTGAGGCCGAGAGAGAGAGAGAGGATGCAAGTTGGATGTGGAGCATGGTTCTTGTGTTGATCTCAGATGGTTATCAACAAGAGGAGATGGGATCTATTGAGGGTAGTTGGTTGGTTGTTTGGGGGTGAGGAGGAGCGAAGAATACCGTAAATAGTTCCCCCCTCCCCACAGGGTGAGAGATGGGGAATTTGGGGGTGAATAGGGTCATTTCCCATCCCCCCTCCTGTTTTAACACCCTCCGTAGAGTGTGATGGAGAGGCAGCAGCTGAGAAGGTGAGGGCGGGGACACCTGGAGGGGGAGGGGAAGACTGAGGCTGCTTCCTTTTCTTGATGAACTTTATTAACAAACAGCTGGAAGGAGAAGACCGGTGGAATCATATCCAATCCTTCRACCCATCAGTGGTAATGAAGGACAGTAGGCCATTTTAGCCTATTTGGAGTATTGATACAGCTACTGTGATTTGACCTCACTGACAACACTCCCTACGGGGCAGTGAGAGGATGGACAGTGGGGAGGGGTGGGGGGGTCAGAGGTGGGACAGTGGGGAGGGTTCTYAGAAGACAAATAAGAAAGTGTTGTTGAAAGGGTTGTAACAGCCCATCGATGTCATGCTGTTCCTTAAAGACATATATAGGGGACCATTACAAAGCAATAACACCCTTAATGAAACAGCTTCAGATGAGATGTAGGGAAAAGGTGGATGTTGACCATTTTAAATCATATGGTCACATATGAAGACCATGTTGGTCAAAATGTTGCTGTACCATCACCAAGGTGACCTGAAGAAGACCATGTTAACTGAAATACTTAAATGATTGTACCATAATTAGGCTTTATTCAAAATCTAAATTGGGAGCTGTAAGCATTCAGTGGGCATTTCTTTTTGTATAAAAACCAAGGGCAGGTCTTACCGGAGCCTCCAAACTGGCTGCTGGCTAGAGTGGTGGGCCTGTTCTTCCCATTTGACACCGGTGGCGCAAACATCTGAAAAAGAGACAAACACTGCGTCAAAAACATTAAACCAGAAATGGGACGTAGATTTTTTTTTAAAGTCCAGGGGCCATATCCACAAAGCATCTCAGAGTAGGAGCGCTAATCTCGGATCAGTTCATAAAATCTTATTCATTATGAAGTAAAAGTCCAACCTGATGCTAGAGCAGCACTGTGGATATGGGCCCTAAAGTTTAAAAAAACTAAACAAGCACAAGTCTCCTTTAGACATCTATGTTTTGAGAAAAATGGCGAGCCTGTGGCAACCACTTCACTAAACTAGTCAGTAGTCATCTTCATTAGACTACAGGAACCCAAAGCTGCCCTTAATAGACACCAAAGTACAATAACAACGGTTACATTACACCTAGTTTGGTGCTAGGCGCTAATTTAATCTATCCGATAGAAGGATTTAGTCGTTCTCAGTTACAACAGACTCCCGCAGYTGTCAACAGTGTGAAGCAATCTAAAAAAAACATGCCAATGAGTTAGTCATTGACGTGAGTGACTCACAAAAACTGCCCAATGACAACACTGGCTGATTGATACCGTGCTATTCACTTTATGTAACAACCTTTTATACCAAACAATACAACAACAAAAACACTTACTTTTATTATAGCTAAGAGACATTTTAGCAAATSGTCTTTGGCATGTCTATCTTGATGGGTGTGGATTTATACACCCTTGTCTTGACAACAAAAGGTGTGTGTTGAAGTGTTTCTGTGTACATAAACTATTTATCTAAAATAATACATTTTATCAGTCTACGGTTTCCCCCTGCCCATCCCATTATAAGAGACTATGTGTATTTGACTACAAACAACTTATTATATACCYGAAGGAGCTGTTCTGGACAAATATATTCTAGTATTGGGAACAAAAATATTGCAGGGCTGTTGACAGCAAAGATGTCTTACCGCGCTGAAATCCAGCAGGTCGCTGAGCTCCTTGTCTGTTCCCACTGTAGCCATTCTCTGCTGCTGTTCCTTTGGCCCTCGCAGTCTCAGCAACTGAGGGGGCGAGAGAGAGAACTGATCTTTAGTGGGATAACAGACCAACTGGCAAAGTCTAGAGCTGGGTTGTCAAACTCATTCCATGGACGGCYGAGTGTCTGCTGGTTTTTCCCCTTCAATTTGTATCCAATTAAGATCTACACATATGGGTGAGGGGAGTTCCTAACTAATCAATGACCTTAATTCATCAAGCAATCGCAAGGGGGGAGCGAAAACCAAGCATTTCCCTACACTCGCATTAACATCTGCTAACCATGTGTATGTGACAAATAAAATTTGATTTGAAAACCCACAGACACTCCGCCTTAGTGGAATGAGTGACACGTGGTCTAGAGCAGGGGTCTCCAGCAGGTCGATCGCCAGCCACCAGCAGCCCACCTATGAGTAGCTCGCCAAACAATTCTGAAAGTACATGCAATTTTCACGTGTTGCAGCGTAAAAAAAAMCGTCATAAACAAAATCTACCAAGTATCAGACACTGCAAGCTTCCAGCTAATATCTAATCAACACGACATCGTCATTATTCCACCCCTGGGGGGGGAAAAAGACAATCCTAACAGAATATCTGCCCGTCTGTGTGGTGTGTGCGTTTGTCTGTGTGTAGACCATTGATGCGATAACCGTCTTGTGGGTTGACAGAAATACCTTCCCCAAAACCTTCTCAATTAAACGTTAACTGCAAAGTAGGCTTACCTGGCAGAAGTATATCATGAGTAAGTACATAAATCGGAATATATTATTTGTTAATTTGCATACTTTGCCATGAAATGAGTAGCAGCAGTAAAGAACCACTGCTAGACCGGCACACTAGACGGCACATTCCTCACTCACTAGATGTAATTAAAGGGGAAGTACACTCAAATCTTCCCAAACTAAAAATAAATGGGCTTCTGATGTGATTTAAGCATTGGCATGGACACAGGACATCCATTTTCATTGTTTCTCTATGAACAATAGACATTTTGAGTGAAAAACAAAAAAAATCTAATACCAGGAAAAATTAAATGGAGAATTTTGAGGGGGGAGGAGATATAAAACTGAATTTGTGTGTGGGCCGGGGCTCTCAAAGTAGCTCTCATGCTAGAAAAGGTTGGAGACTCCTGGTCTAGAGGTACAAATAGTTGAAAGACAGAAGAATCAGTGACAAAAGTGTGAAGTCAAATCTTACTCAATTGATTCCTGTGTCAARGGTACATTTTCAGCATCATGATTCAAATCCACCAACAAATTGCTTATTCAGACACCAAGATTTCTCTACACAAACCATTAACTTGGTTGCAACCACTTTTTACTGTGTGGTTAGACATCTCTGTAATGGATAGGCCACATTACAATTCCCCTTGTAGAACATAAGTTTACATTTGGCAGAGCATGTAGGTGGTCTACGTRATAAGCGACCTTGTCTGAGACCTGAAGACTGAAGTTTGCTCCCTGAGCAAACAAGGGGCTCCCACGCATAGGCATCTTCAGTGGGCCAACAGTCTTGGGGATACAAAAGTAAATCAGGTTTGATACCCGGTCGGCCATCATGGTGAAAATGTCACGAGCATCGAGTCAGCATGATATCACTTTCCTTCTGTATAGAATGACCAACATTAGGGTTGGCAAAACACACAAAGCACCCTTTACACACACACACACACTTCAAAAGGCCAATAAGGGGGAGGGATGGCACAAATATAGCCTCCTAGTTATTTCCCTGCTACAAGTATCCTGCTCTGTTATTGAGTTAGATGACGCAACTCTTTCCCATTCATTTGGAATTGTGGCCTGCAGATTTGTGCTACATAGCTCAATCTACAAAACAGGTGGTGTGGAATCCCTTAAGGTATGGAAACTACTGGCAAACTTACACTCTGGGATGAACTACTGGCAAACTTACACTCTGGGATGAACTACTGGCAAACTTATTTCACGCTGGGTTGAACACTACTGGCAAACTTACCACTCTGGGTATGAAACTTCTTGGCAAACTTACCACTCTGGGATGAACTACTGGCAAACTTACAACTCTGGGATACTGAAACTTACTCTGGAAAGAACTTTACACTCTGGGTGAGACTACTGTTGCAAACTTACACTCTGGGATGAACTACTGGCAAACTTACACTCTGGGATGAACTACTGGCAAACCTACACTCTGGGATGAACTACTGGCAAACCTACACTCTGGGATGAACTACTGGCAAATTTACACTCTGGGATGAACTACTGGTAATGCTTTAATCCTTGGGTATTAGAGGTTTTGAGTGCCTTTATCAGAGATCTAGTGTCACATAAACTCTGGGCTTTCCCCATTCTAGCCCACATCAGTCAGCTATCTGGAGTATGGCCTCTGGTCTACCACAAAGCCAATACTCACCTCTCTCCTCAGCCCTGGCTGCCTCTGCAACCTAAGAAACCAACCTGCTTCAAGAGTTGTTCTCACCAACAACAATACCAGCCTACACATCAAARGCCATTACATATGGTATGAAATATCTGAGCTTTACCAGCACAGTAACCCCACGGGTTTATCAAATAAAGGACCTAGTTGTTCTGTTTCACAACATTTCCCCGTTTGTACCAGATGAACATAACTCAGGTCTCAAGTGTTTTCCTCAAACTTCAGCCAGAGTAAGGTTTAGGCTACGCTATCTGTGTTCCAAAATCAAACAACACGATCATCTAAGTAGGCTAATGAACAGCTCAGGGCATCGACAAGCACTGGGTTCTGGTTGTGTGAAAGGATTTCAGACACGTCAAGAACAAGAGTAGCCTATGTGTGCTGAGCATCAGTGTTGTTGGTGACGGTGAGTGTGTCTTCCCTCGAGGGCAGCATCTGAAACACTACCAGGCAGGCAGCACCCCATGGCCAAGAGCCAACACACAAGAAAGTGCAAAGATAAGAGGGGGCCTCATGCAAAACTCAGTTCGGTAAACTTGTCACTGTGGGGAATGTAATCATGAATAGGCTATATGATAGTTATATAAGCCTTGTAAAAAAAAAAGTATACTATAACCTACTTAGAATCACATAATCAGGATGTTTTTGAGGTACATGACTAGTTTAAGGAGTACACTAACACATGCATTACTAGTGAAGAGTAGTATGATCTTGTTGGTACAGAAAATCATGCTGCAGCAGACGTTCAACAGTTGCCTGACAGTTCTCTGCATGTCCCATTCGCTGCGGAAATCTGCTTCCTCCCTAAAATCGAAGTTCCATAATGGGCCCCACTGACGACCCCCCCCCCCCAATACGTAGGCCTTCCCGGACGGCTAATCTAAATTGTTTTTGCGGATTTCGACGGAATCCCCCGAGTGCAGGTTTTACCATAACAACAAAAGCTTTATGTCAACCCATAAATTATTGTTCAGTTCGTGCGTTTGGGATGGGTGAGAAAYCGGTTGTGAATTAGCTGTCGAATACACACGACTTCTCCACTTGTCTGTTAGTATAGAACACAAAGAGAGTCAGGCCCTGATAAAGTTAGCGATAACGGCTAGAACAATGGTGTAAGAGTTGCTCTCCTTGCGTATTAAATTAAATGTGCATGATGGAAAAACGATAATAAAATGTGTTGATCCGTGCGTAAAGAATGTACATTGCTTATGTTCATGTTCAGGGGTTCCACGCGAGAGAAGAGGGTGGGGGGAAAGGAATTTACTGCCAAATGCGAAATAAACWGAGTGGAAAATGTTGAGGAGCACATAACTGGGAATTGAGATACATTAGATCGTACGTCTATTATAAAATACATGTAAAATATAAAAACAGCCTATTTGACCCAGAAAATAGAGGCATGCATGCGTGCCTTTCTGGGCGCAACTTTCCTCTACACCACAAAGTTTTCCTCTAAATATTTAACCACATTTCGAACCGTCTAAAACATTTAGTTTGTTATTCSWGAAAATATTGACACAGAAATGCCAGTAGTATCACTACAATGATTTAGCCGTTCGAACTGGCATGTTAGGTTACTTTTAAACTTGACAATGTTGTCCAAAGTGAACAAAGAAGTATTTTCCTACAAGGCTGCAAGTAGCTAGCGTTACTGCCCAACTGCTGCATGCTCGCTCCCATGGCCCAGGCCGGACAAAAATTCAAGACCCCGTTTTCTCCGGCAGTGCTACTCACACAACTCATAATTATTATTATTCGCTAAAGTTGCACAATGCCCCCGCAAAACATATGCCGGCCAATATCATAATATCGTTCACAAATATACAGTGTGTGATGTGGTGTATTTACCTTTCAGTAACCTCTTTAATTATGTAGCATCCAACAGGGGGGGAAAAGAACGCTTGTAGAGAGAAAAACAAAGTTGGGGATAGATTCCCTCTCTGTGCTCCGGACTGTAAATGAAGAGCGAACGACGATATCGTGTTCTCCCAAACCCTTATTGGTTCGTTATACAGTCCAMGTCACGAAAATGAAACAATGTTTCCAAATAGCTTCATAACTCTTGTGATATCTCAATCGATTATTTTAGTTGCTACAATTGTAACCATTTTATCTTCCGAGTAGACATGTTAACAGCCTCCACATTGTCGGTTCCAAAAGAGTATCCCTCCGCGGCTTACGAGGATCGTAAAACACCAGTGGTGTCCGATTTCAAACGCCCTACAACTAAAAACKGCCGTTTTCAATAAACATCCAGTAACACATCGATATGGAGATAAACTAAAATACTGTACAGCATCAGTGTTATTGTCGTTGCATTAAAATTACATCTTTTTTAAATCGCAAACCATGAGAACTACGTCAATTTGCGGAGGGAGACTGCGGAAAACCGAATAGTGGCAGACCAGAAACAGTGTGAGATGGAACGATAATACAGCAGACGCACAACCAATGGTATGCCACGAGAATCTGATTGACAGTAAGAAAGTCCAAATATATATCGACATTGTTCGTTGGGCCTGCCTCCAATGTTACCCCATCATGGACCCGCTATGGTCCGTGTTATGGACAGCATTTCATTTTAATAATGTGTTTAACTGCAATAACAGTGCATGATGCAGTTATTGGTAAAGGCTGAACTTGAAAACCATTGCAAAATATGTATCCTCATATTAGGTACATCAACAAGCCATACATATATCCTATTTGCACAGGGCCTATACAATTCAGTCACACATTCTGTAAAAACAACAACAAAACATGAATATAGGCTACTAAGATAATGCGTGAAGGTTAGTAGTATCCTAATCCATTTAGCCTATTACAGACCTAATGTGATCTACCAGCCCACCCTATCTTTCAATAAAAGAGTATTGCAGATTTAAGCACATAGCCAGTATCTGTTAATAATAATCTAGCCTACCAGTATTAACATTTATTTTACACAAAATAATTAGAGGAGGCAGATCAGGGGTCAGGATTTCTGCTTGTGTGTGTGTGTGTGTGTGTGTGTGTGTGTGTGTGTGTGTGTGTGTGTGTGTGTGTGTGTGTGTGTG
>NC_036859.1:6785137-6786177 GCF_002910315.2 Salvelinus sp. IW2-2015 | reverse complement strand
TGGTTTTGTAGAGGGAATGGCAAGTAATACAGACTCTGGCCCTGGTTCTCATGAGACAGGTATTTCAGTGGTAAAATAAACAAGCACAACATGTGTCTGTGGCTCATGTTAGTTTTTGTGTGTTTGTGTATGTGTGTGCGTGTGTGTGTGTGTGTGTGTGTGTGTGTGTGTTTATGTGTTTTAAAAGAAGAAAAAATATTCAGTGGTATTGAGTTGAGCTACATCTGCCCCAGCCTTCACAAGAATACAGAGCCCACCACATGTGTGGCTTCACAAACCAAGGGTGAGATGTTCACTTCGTTTCCTGACCTGCTCTTTCCTCCCTCACCTCGTTTCTACTGTTCTGCTGTTGTAAGGATTTTTTATGCCGATTCGAAGTTGATCTTATTGCTGTCATACATTTGTATCTACGTTGTTTTTTTCCCTCCCCTCTCAGCTATGAGCAGTTTATGACAAAAGGTTACCATGTCCTAGATTTACTAGGCTTTTGCACCTGTGGAAAGGTCTTACCACCACTTCTTCTGTAAAAGCGTGAAATTCTGTTTTATGTAAGTATTGCCATCTTTGCACTGTAGCATTGTACGGTGGTGTGGTTTACCTATAGGCCTACGCAAAGTATGAAAAGCTATTTTAAGCGTGGAACCCCATCCTCCTAACCCTAAAGCACCCTCTCCTCCACCCACGCTTTCCTGGGCTCCCTCTCTCTACAGTTGTACAGCTCCCCTTTCTCAGCAGGTAGGCCCCGTGCAGCCACCCACGCATCAGGTACAGTGTGCACAACCTGGGGCTTCCTGTTATGACTATGGTTTCCTGTTTCCTGTAACAAATGCAACAAACTCCCAATAGTGCAGATCTGGGACCAGCTTGCCATAATTACTGCCAAAATAAATTATTACAAGAAAAAACACAAAACTGATCTTAGATCAGTGCAGAAGGGCAACTTAATTCTAAAGCAACAAAATGACTTCTGTGGCGATGTTTGGAAAGAGGTGTTGTTGCCATAACATGCAAGCGAACGATAGAGAGATAGAAAGAGATGA
>NC_036859.1:6741997-6784502 GCF_002910315.2 Salvelinus sp. IW2-2015 | reverse complement strand
CACCCACCACACAAAACCCGTGGTGCACACGGGACACACAGACTTACATTAAAAACCTGCACACAAACTCTGCCTAGATTAGCTCTTTAAAGCTTCTGGACTATAGTCCCCCAACAACACGCCTACAACACGACTCAAGCGTTGAGTGTACACACAAAACCTACACAATCACATCTTAGCACATAGCTAAGGTGGGCGTGGGGAATTTTGTTGACTCTACTGAAGTGGCTTTGAAGGGATATGACACAATTGTTTTTAGACACTATCTAAGGTCAGGTCGTTGCTGTTCCCTCTTGGTAAACTGGTCCTAGATCTGTGCTTGAGGACAACTTCTACCCTGAGCGCATCTGAATTGCTATACTTCCCCCTAGTGGTCATATGAGTGTTTTACCAGCGAATGTAGCAAACAGTTGAAAAAATTGCTACCGAAACAAGAGTTTATTTTTACAAATTCAGGTAGGCCCTCCCCGTTTCATTCCTAGTGAATACACCCAGCGCGTACCGGTAGTTTATATCATTGCCATGAAAGAAAATCCCTTTAGAATTTGCTTTCAATAGTTTTATAGAAAATAGGAGACTGTTTTCTGTGTACAATACATAACATTTATTGACAATTATGAACATGAAACAAAGTTTTTTGATGTTTTGACATGTACAAAACATCCATAGTTTTAAACCATTGTTGAGAAGAAAACACAAAGAGAAGCACAAGAAAGCAGCGAAAGCCCTCGACCCCCCCCCCCAGGACACAGAAACCCACTTATTTATGGCAGATCCATGCCCTGCTGTATACATGCTTTATATACACTAAGTGGTACAAAACATGAAGAACTCATTGCTCTCCATGACAGACTGACCAGGTGAATCCAGGTGAAAGCTATGATCCCTACTGATGTCACTTTTAAATCCACTTTAATCAGCTGTAGATGACTTTCAAGTACCTTGTGTTCACAATCACCAATAAAACATCATGCTTCCAAAACTCACCAAGAAATAATGAAGACGAGCACACACGACAACGCCTTTTCCCCTTCAGGAGACTGAAAAGATTTGGCATATGTCCCCCGATCCTAAAAAAGTTCTACAGCTGCACCAGAGAGCCTCCTGACCGCTTGCAACACCGCCTGGTATGGCGACTTCTCGGCAACCGACTGTAAGGCACTATAGAGGGTAGTGCATGCAGCCCAGTACATCACTGGGGCCAAGCTTCCTGCCTCTAGGACCTATATACTAATCGATGTCAGAGGAAGGCCCAAAAAATTGTCAAAGACTCCAGTCATCCAAGTCATAGACTGTGCTCTCTGCTACCACACGGCAAGCGGTACCGGAGCACCAAGTCTAGGTCCAAAAGTCTCCTTAACAGCTTCAACTCCCAAGCCATAAGACTGCTGAACAATTAATCAAATGGTCACCCGGACTATTTGCATTGACACCCCCCACCTTTGTTTTACACTGCTGCTACTCACTGTTTATTATCTATGCATAGTCACTTTACCCAACCTACATGTACAAATGACCTCGACTAAGCTGTACCCCCACACATTGACTCGGTACCGGTACCCCCTGTATATAGCCTCATGATTGTTATTTTGTGTTACTTTTACATTTTTTTAAACTTTATTTAGTAAATATTTTCTTAAATCTATTTTCTTAAAACTGAATTGTTGGTTAAGGGCTTGTAAGTAAGCATTTCACGGTAAGGTTGTATTGTTGTATTCAGCGCATGTGACAAATACAATTTGATTGATTTGAAGGGGAGGTGACAGGTTAAAGAAGGATTTTTAAACCTTGAGACATGGATAGTGTATGTGTGGCATTCAGAGTGTGAATGGCAATGACAAAAGATTTGAGAGCCTTTGAACAGGGTATGGTAATAAGTGTCAGATGCACCGGTTTGTGTTAAGAACTGCAACGCTGCTGGGTTTTTCACACTCAACAGTTTTCTATGTGTATCAAGAATGGTCCACCACCCAAAGGACATCTAGCCAACTTGACACAACAGTGGGAAGCACTGGAGTCAACATGGGCCAGCATCCTTGTAGAGACCATGCCGCAACAAATTGATGCTGTTCTGAGTGCAAAAGGTGGGGCAGCTCAATATTAGGAAGGTGTTCTTAATGTTTCGTACACTCAAGTGTATATTACGACAGTGTTTCCCAACTCCAGTCATCGAGTACCCACAACCCTCAATGAGTTGAATCAGGTGAGTTTGTCCGGCGTTACAACAAACATGTGTGCTGTTGGGGGTACTTGAGGACAGGTGTTGGGAAACACTGTATTAGCAGATATAGATATAAATTACTCTGGTTAAGGTGTGTTCATCTCCCAACACAGGTCAGGCATGCATCTCTCCTACAGCCAAAGGGATGGAGGGAGACTGGCCAGGACACAGACACTAGGGCTGCATCTCAATAGTCTAAATGGCATCCTCTTCTAGTATAATTTCCTTTAACGTCACTGATGTGAAAGAACTGGACAGGATGCGACACACCCACAGTTGCATCATCAGTGCAGTATTTCAGTGTCATCCCACATCTCATTGACACAAACACTACGCTCTCATATAATCATCTGCCGAAAGAGAAAAATAAAAACTGATGTACAGTATGCAAATAAGCTTAACATAGCTGAATATCAGAGGAGGCTGGTTGGAGGAGCTATAGGAGGACGGGCTCATTMTATTGGGTGGAATGAAATAAATGGAACAGAGTCAAACAGAACGAAGTCAAACATGTGGTTTCCATATGTTTATTACCRTTCCAATTATTCTATTCCAGACATTACAATGAGCCTGTCCTCCTATAGCTCCCCCCACCAGCCTCCTCTGCTGAAAATGCATACACAGAGAGATATGTATTGACGTACATTGTATGTCTACACGAGTAACTCCTAATCATGATTGTAACAATACCTATGGCCTGGCAAAAAGACCAATGTCATACACTGCAGCTGTGGCCCATGATGTTTGGGTTATTGCTTGGAGAGTGATTGATACATGTAATTGAAAAGCAAAAGATGATGATCTTGGGAAAATAGATGAAGTGCAGATGTGTTTACATGCTCAGGAAGCTGAAATAGGTCTCGCTTAGTTTGTGACGTCAAGTACCCCGAAGGCGTATATTTCTGCATAACCTCTGTTCAAAAGGGTTCTGGTGTTACAGCAACGCAAAACATAGTGCCTTCAGAAAGTACCCACCCCTTGCCTTTTTCCACATTTTGTGTTACAAAGTGGGATTAAAATTGATCTGTCATTCTTTGTCAATGATCTACACAAAACACTGATGTCAAAGTGGAAGAWATGCTTTTTTGTTGTTGAGGATTCCACCCCGAGTCAATACAATTTAGTCACCTTTGGCAGCATTTACAGCTGTGAGTCTTTCTGGGCAAGTCTTAAGAGCTTTGCACAATATTTTCCCAYTATAAAAAAAGAAATAGGTTGATCATGAGACCGCTATAAATCTTGCCATAGATTTAAGCTGATTCAAGTCACAACTAGGACACCCAGGAACATGCAATGTCATCTTGGTAAGCAACTCGTGTAGATTTGGCTGTGTGTTTTAGGTTACTGTCCTGCTGAAAGGTGGATTTGTCTCCAAGTGTCTGTTTGAAAGCAGACTGAACCAGGTTTTCCTTTAGGATTTGTACGTGCTTAGCTATATTCCGTTTCTTTTTAGCCTTAAAATAATAATCTAGTCCTTGCCGACAAGCATACCCATATACAGCCACCACCATGCTTGAAAATATGGAGAGGTACTCAGTGATGTGGTTTCCCTCAAACACTTTGTACTCAACACAAAAAATACATTTCGTCACCACTTTTGCAATATTACTTCAGTGCCTCACTGCAAATAAGATGCATGTTTGGAATTATTTTAAATTCTGTAAAGGCTTTTCTTTTCACTCATTTATGTTAAGCCATCCTCAGTTATCTTCAATCACCGTTTTAAAAAGCACCATTGGCCTCATGGTGAAATTCCTCTCCAGCAACTGATTTAGGAAGGGCGCCTGTATCTTTGAAGTGACTGGATGTATTGATATACCATCCAAAGTGTAAAAATTCATAACTGCACCATGCTCACCGAGTTATTTAATGTCAGCTTTAATTTTTACCCATCTACCAATAGGTGCCCTTCTTTGCAAACCGTAGGAAAACCTCCCTGGTCTCTGGTTGAAATTCACTGCTCAACTGAGGGACCTTASAGATAATTGTAAAAATCATGGTCCACAGTATAGCAGTGAGTCCATGCACCTTATTAAGCACATTCACACCTGAACTTTAGGCTTGCCATAAAAATAAAAAAATGGATTGAAAACTTCAGTAAAGACATTTCAGCTTTTAATTTTTAATACATTGAGAAACAATTCCACTGACATTATGGGGTATTTTGTGTAGATCAGTGACAAATCTAAACTTAATCCATTTTAAATTCAGGCTGTAACAAAATGTGGACAAAGACCAGGGATGTGAATATTTTCTGAAGGCACTGTAGATACATGTCAAAACCAAAACTTTGTGCCAACTGTGAAGATTGTGAGTTAAGAGTTCACCGCATGAGTCTGTATACATCTAAAGCCTCTACCTCGGACCAGGTCTATTTTACACCTTAGGTCTGCTCGTCCAGGGTAATGAAGCTCCCTGATGCCACACTGTTGATACTGCAGACTACAACAGCCAGACCGCTTTGACGGTCTGATAGGGGAATCTGACAGAGTGAGTGGTTGCCCTAACCACACCATTGAAGCAATGTTAAGGTTGTAACTTTGGGCTTGTTTCTGACAGAGGAGAGTGACTGACAAGGGCCAGTTCATACCAGGATCACCTGAGAGGAAAGGTGGCTGACAAGGAAAGTGTTTTTGTATACATGTGGTTGTAGAGGCTGCTTGTGTATCCACAGGCCACTGCATGTGTGTGTGTGTGTCTAGTCTGCAGTGCTTGGGGGAGTGCTGGGTTGGTTCAGCCTAATGGTTTTACAGAGCCAGCCAGCAAAGTCCACCTCCTCTACCTCAGCGCGCTTGATAAACGTGTGGCTCTGAAACAAAGGGATACATGGCTCAGTACAAAACTACATCTGTGGCATCAGCATGCATAGTAAAATATCTAACCAGTCCAATTCTGGTTATTTTAAGTCAGGCAGTTGATAAGAAAGCACAAAACTCACCATCAGCATATCCAGGTCAGCCCGGTCTGTTGGGTTCTTGATGAGACTGAAGCACAAGAAAGTCACAGTAGTCATAGATCGAACAAAGCAGTGAGATCTAATGACTTTAATGCTGAGGACCACTTTGGAAACAAGTGTTTGACTTCACACTCGTACCCATATACACCGGTTGAAAATGGCAGATTTGGGCCCTGATGTGCACCTAAAATTGGAACAGTGCCTGTACAGGAACATGCTATAAATGACAKAACTCAGGCTCTGCACTTCAGTGCTGTAGAGGTTTGGCTGACAGCCTTTAACAAGGAGTCACCCCCATCCCCCCCAACTAATTGGGCAACTTTTGAACAATGTTCTGTTGTCCGAGTGAGGGAAATGCTGTAAATTTAGACTGTATTTTGAAAGATGAGACGTTGAGGATTACTATCTTTGATGTCACGCAAACAGGCCAAACACCCAAGTCCAAATGTGCACTTCCCATTTATTCCTGTATCAAACTCATGTCATACAGTATCAACGTTTACAGTCACCATCTTTGATATACAGTGGTAAGATGACGTGTCATACCCTGGGTGGTTCTGAACAGAATGAGCSTGTTCGTCTATTGTAAAGAATACTCGCTGTGGAACACGCACGCATGACTCTTAGGCGCACCAAAATTACCATTGGTTTCTCTGAATTGTCTTGCGGAACCACAAAACTGTATTTTATAACTTAGCTGTGAACACTTGAGGTTTGTGGCCACTTGGAGACACAAGTTAGTCCTCTTTCAAACCCTTGCAATTTTTTTTTWAAAATAAAATATTCATACATGTTGCATCTACCCCACATATTCTTGTCATATTACTGAATTTATCCAGAGTATTTTCAGACTTTGTTATCAGCAAATCTGCCAAAAAGTACAATAAAATGTAAGCTGCACAAAATCAAGTGTAGTGTTTGGATTCAGTCTTGTCAGGTGAACCGTTCTCCTCAACTTACCTAACGGGCCGATACTCTCCACTGTTCCCTTTCAATTGCTACCATGCTTATGCATTTCAATTACACCCCATCCCGATAGGCCAATTCCCTCGAGTGTAAAGGGTTAAGCGCCATCCTCTGGGAATTTATYGTATATCTTGTTGTATACGTTTTTACCCAAATAAATGCAATTCAATAAATCAAGACATTGTATTCTTTAAATCATGCAGACCGAGGGAGACTTACCATCTAGTCACAAAGTCACGGAAATCAGAAGTGAATACTCCATGGGGCAGTTCAGGGGGAGGCTGGAACAAGATAAATCAGAATATAAACAGCCCATCTATACACTATGCCTTGGATATAGAGTTGGTCATATCTTAGTACCAAACAGCCCATTACAATAATTTGTATTATTCTATGGCCATGAGGGGGTGGTATCCTCAGCAGTGCTCACCTCGTTGACAATGTAGTCCAGCAGCTCAAAGATGGCCATCACAGGACCATGGCCTGCAAGACAGTGAAACATTACTGAGATCAATTGTACAAATAAGTTCATTCTAACCATCTGGAGGAGATACTCTGTTCTCACTGCTGGCAGGTCTGCCCCCGGGGGGTTTGGGTGAGGTGCTGCTGTGCATGACTCCCTCGGCCCCATCCATGATGGGCCGGCCAAAGATGGTCTCCAGCTCCTTGGCGTCAGGAGGGGGGATGGGGTACCGGCCGATAGACAGCTCCACCAGAGACAGGCCCATACTCCACAGGTCAGCCTGAACAGAGTAATGGGTGCCCTGCAATCGCTCCGGCTGTTGGTTAGAGACAAATAAATGGATTACAGAGAGACAGAGACACAGAGACACAGAGACACAGAGACACAGAGACACAGAGACACAGAGACACAGAGACACAGAGACACAGAGACACAGAGACAGGTGTACACACCGACATGTAGGAGCGTGTTCCCACAAAGGAGTTGGCCATGGAGTCTATGAGCTGTCCACTCACACCAAAGTCACACAACTTGATCTCCCCACGAGAGTTCACCAGGATGTTAGAGGGCTTCACATCTGGGGGAGGGATGGGATGTCAGTGAGTGTGGGCAACTACATACAAGACAGACAAAGGCAGATCTGTAAATCAAACTGCATAACATAAATCAACGTGTACCTCTGTGCATGATCTGGTGTTTTTCTCGTATATAGGCTAATCCTCTGAGAACCTGTGAAGAGGATAAAACGTTTTGGGGTAAGTCTCTTAAAAAATGGCACTGGAAAGCTAGCCATCTGACTGGCACCATCTTTAGGCTATGTAGCTGGTTTTCTGGTACTCACCGCAATGCTGACTTTCCCTAGGATCTCCTCAGGGATCCTCTTGGCCTCCTTCAGCACCTGGTCCAGGGAGCCCCCATCCTGTAGGGAGAGAGGAGAGCCACTCACAACTACCGCACTGCCATACGTCAACAGTAGGGCAAGGTCTGAGTCTACCTGCATTACATTTGCAACTTACCCATCTCCCCCAAAATATTTCCCTTGCTCTTGAAAGGCACTCAACCCCGACTCCACCCCCCCCCATTCTCACCATGTGTTCCATGCAGATGCTGATTTCTCCGTCACTGTAGAAGGCCCCGTAGAAACTAACGATGTAGGGCGAGTTTAACTCATGTAGCAACTGAGGGAGACAGAGCCAGGGGAATAGCCTTAGCTCAAATTTGACATAATTATTGACATCCCTAACAGTGAATAAAACATTTCACATTGTGGAGTACTACATTTTTGTATATTTGAATTTAAATCACAACAGAAGCAGCACCTGTAGCTCTCTGACGATCTTGTTTCTGATGGCTGGCTTGATCTCCAGATGGATCAGCTAAGGACAGGGAGGAGGGATGAATACAACACAAAATCTAAACAGCTTTGTCGCATCACTAGTAGGCTACGCTGGTTGAATCAAAATGGCTGTCTAATTGTTTTATTGTAACAGTGTTGCTTCAGTCCCTCTCCTTGGCCCAACCTGGGCTTGAACCAGTCACCCAAGAAGCATCATTACCCATCCCTCCACAAGCCACAGCCCTTGCAGAGGAAGGGAAACTACTACTTAAGCCCGAGCGAGCATGAAACACTAACTAGCCAGCCATTTCACACTGATTACACTAGCATGACAGATGTCAAGTCTGAGAAATAATTAAAATATCCAACCCCTATACTCTAAATACACAAGGATCAGACAGGTGTAAGCAATATGATAAGCTACAGGCAATTCCATGGAGACTCATTCACTTTAAAACATATTTCAAACAAAAGCAATTGATTTCAGTTGAACAAAACCATGGAACATTATGCACAAGGACTACTATAACATACACATGTACTGGAAAAGCTGTACACATGCAAAGTTTGGTAACAGAATTACTGTAAAAGACACTGTCAAAGGTTAAACTGAGTTAGCTTTTACAGTAATTCCGTTAACTGTACAGATACAAAGTTTGTTTTCAGAATTTTTGTTACAGTAGTCCTTGTACATAGAGTAAATGTTTGTATGTACTGCATACATTTTTCAAAGTAGTCATTGTGCATGGAGTTGTATGGTTTGTTAACTTTGAAATAAGTTGTTTGGCATACATTTTAAAGTGAAAAATCAGTCTCAGGTGCAACTCCACGGTAACGGAGTTATGCCATCTAAACCACTGGTTGTCCAAGTGGACTTCCCCTCAATCTGATAACATTCTTAGATCTGGAAGGGCGTCACACTTGGTCCCATTCAGACAATTGTGAACTCAGTGGGTTGCTTATTTTTTGTGTGCATTGAGTACACGCCAAAGGMACTCAGACCACTCAAGAGCCCCCGAAGCGAACCAAAACTGACATCGAGAGGTGGTATGAGTTCATTTCCCTTTTTTAGGGCAATGTGTTCAAAGCTCCCCAGGTTCACTTGTCATTATTCCCACAGCAACACCGTTTCCCCTGCCATAACTACTCACATCGGAACCAAAACAGAGATGTGAAAGTTCGCCAAAAAAGTTATAAAAAGTGCTGTTTTTGGATATTGATTAGCGAGTCAACAAAGAAATTCCAAAATGTCTGGAGGGTTTTGATTATTTGTTTGCAATATGTGAACTAWAGGCTAAGAGAGCTTCAAACTGTTTACTTGAATAGTGTGATTAGACATTTGGTGAGAATCAGTGATTTAGCCATTTTTTTTAACCCACGGTTCAATTTAAAGAGAACAGATCAGTTAGTATACTTAAAAATATGTGAAACCACCCTAAGGGGGGGGGGGGGGTCGACTTCATACTGGCAGCGGCATTCACACCACTCACTTTTCTGGCCATGACCAGGCCTGAGGGTTTGTGGCACACCTTGTTGACCACGCCTCCGTTGCCAGTGCCCAGCTCACAGATGCGGTGGAAGTCATCGTCTTTCAGCTCGCCCACTTTGGCTTTCTGGGTAAGGAAAGCCTCCAAGTGCTTCTTCTGCTGCTCATCTAGATCCAACTCTTCCAGCTTCTTCTGTAGAGCCTCCAGATTAGCCCTGAGAGGGAGGGATGAGGATGAATTAGCTCACGGTTAAGACTTTGAAAGTAGAGGAGGACTTGACGTGCATCTGTTGAACAGGAGCCAGCTGGCTAAGCAATTACACTTACTGAGGCAGCAGTGATGGTTGTAGTGGAGGACAATCCCTCACCACCAGTGGGAGTGATGTTTAGGGGCACTGGTCTTCTTTTGGGGGGCATGTTTTGGAGAATAATTTGATCGCTAAATAAAGCTTCTCCTAAACAGCGTAAAGCTTATTGATCCCAAATTGCCRTCTGCAGATCAAACAATCCAGAAAGCCAACTGACTGCCTAGCTATCAAACTAGCCTGTGCATCTATCAAATCAAAACAGGTGACAAGGTGGTTAGCTAGCTAAGTTGTCTGTTATCTGGTCTAATTCACCAAGCTAATTTGTTAACTTAAGATGGCTGGATAAATTAGCTAATTGGCATACAGGCACTAGCTAGCAATCAACTGGCTAGCAAGCTAACATTATGGGAACAAAACAATAACTAGTAAGAAAAGTAACGTCAGCTAACTTTTGTAAATAATTTTCCAAATCGTGGGTAAAAAAAAAAAAAAGACCAACGTCAGCTAGCAACAAATGTATTTGGACCACAGGCACATTTTTACACCAAATGCCTTTAGCTAACGTTAGCTAACTAGCCAACAACCCCACTGTGGTCCTCGCCAAAACAGTCTAGGCCTAGCAGAACATCCAGAAGGTGAGGACTGTAGGAACCAATAAATTACTGTTCCTGCCAGGTGTTCTGTACACCGAATGGCAAAATTTGGCCAGGGTTGCCAGGTCCAAATAAACTACAACACAATTGTCACTTAACCTGCTCAAAAAGGTCTAAAAAGTAGCAGTTGCTACATTTATACAATAAACACTTTCTACTTAACGTTATCGCGCTAATTAAGGATTATGTAATGACTTTAGAAGCAAAATTCAGCTCAATACTTATTGCAAACGATTGAATATGTTGCAAGAGAAAATAATTCGCCCTTAATTAAAACCTCTTGGCGCACGGATCCCTTTAACGGGATCATTTTCGTAAACCGCTGAATTGCAGAGCGCCAAATCCCCCAAAAATGTWAAAAAAAAATTCTCATGAAATCACAAGTGAAATATACCAAAACAMAGCTTAGCTTGTTGTTAATCCACCCATCGTGTCAGATTTGGAAAATATGCTTTACAGCGAAAGCAATCCAAGTGTTTGTGTGAGTTTATCGATCACTAGACAAAACATTACGAACAGCTAGCAGCAATGTAGATTGGTCACGAAAGTCAGAAAAGTCAGAAAGCAATAAAATGAATCGCTTACCTTTGATGATCTTCGGATGTTTGCACTCACGAGACTCCCAGTTAAACAATAAATGTTCCTTTTRTTCAATAAATCTTATTTTTATATCCAAAAACCGCCATTTGGTTGGTGCGTTATGTTCAGAAAACAGGCTCAGCGGTCATGAAGGGCAGACAAATTCCAAATAGTATCTGTAAAGTTAGTAGAAACATGTCAAATGTTTTTTATAATCAATCCTCAGGTTGTTTTTAAACATAAATAATCGATAATATTTCAACCGGACGGTCAACTATTCAATAAAAGAGATAAAGAAAATGTCGAGCTACAACTTTCGCGCGCATGAACTAATCGAAGGACATCTGGCTCTCCACTGACGCGTTTTGATAAATCTCGCTCATTTTTCAGAATAAAAGCTTGAAACTATGTCTAAAGACTGTTCACACCCTGAGGAAGCCATAGGAAAAGGAACCAGGTTGATATCCCTT
This sequence comes from Salvelinus sp. IW2-2015, assembly GCF_002910315.2. Lineage (NCBI taxonomy): Eukaryota > Metazoa > Chordata > Actinopteri > Salmoniformes > Salmonidae > Salvelinus > Salvelinus sp. IW2-2015. Next base: position 6,773,064 of record NC_036859.1, on the reverse strand, counting down.
TAAATGAAGGAAAGGCAGGCAATGGAAAAGGGATTTTTCAAAATTAGAGGCACTTCCGGGTTGGATTTCTTCAAGTTTGCCTGCAAAATCAGTTCCGTTATACACAGACAATATTTTGACAGTTGGAAACTTTAGTGTTTTCTATCCTAATCTGTCAATTATATGCATATTCTAGCATCTGGGCCTGAGAAATAGGCAGCTTACAATTGGAACGTTATTTTTCCCAAACAAATTCTGCCCCCTAGCTTCAAGAGGCACAACGGGTTATGGTACATGGCCAATATACTGTACCAGGGCTAAGGGCTGCTTTTAAGTACGATGTAACAGTGCCTGGATACAGCCGTTAACCATGGTTTATCAGCCATGGTTTATCAGCCATATACCACAAACCATKGGGTGGGTGCCTTATTGCTGTTCAGTGGTGACCAGTCATTCAGGGCAGGTGAGGCAGTGTCACATCAAACAAGGTCAAAAAAAAGATCAATGACTTAATAAAGCCTCCATACAAACATGGGTCCCTTTGCTTTCTTGAGGAAGGCAGCGCCAAAATGCAGGTGTTCCAGCCTAGCTCAATTCTTTGTTGTGGGGCAGCCAGAGGAAAACAGTAGGGGTTGGTAATGTTCTGTAGTTGCGCCGTGATTGGCTCAGTTCTCACTCATGGGGACACTACATCACTGCCAAATCTAAGAGTAGAGCTCGAAAATTCAAGCCCCTTGGGTGCTGCCATAGAGTTACATTAAAAGGTGCCCATCCAAGGCTCAAGGTCATTGGCCACAGATAACATTACATCAAATATCTACAGTAGCTTTGATTGATCATGTCAGTCTTAACTAGAAGTAATGAATCAAGTTGACAATCTACTAGCAAATCTTTTAATCCTCATATGAGAAAATAAATTATAGATAACATGTCGGTGCTCAGCCATAAAAATGACACCATTTGGAAATCGCATGTTCAACAATGAGTGGTTTAAAAAGGAATCAGTGGTTAACTGCAAGCATTGCAAAGCAATCACTAGCTTGCTATTCAGTGGAGTGTGTGGTCCCAATTCTCAGTTTAAAGGTTATTTTCCTAGATTAAAATTATAAACGTTGGCCATGCTGTCAATCCAGCATGATTTCTACCGTGGTCAAAACTGTTAACTCAGAGCTGGGAAATCTGACTTCAGTGAGTTCAAGACAACTGGGAAACACAAAAAAATAAAAACAAGCTCCGACTGGGTAAATATGTTTTGAACGGTCATTGAACTCAGAATTGTAAGTATTGAGCACGGGCCTCTCTAGAGCTACAACCTGAAGAGCCATCTCAGACTGGCCAATAATATATTTTAAAAAACGATTAAGATGGGCAAGACAGACACTGGACAGAGGAAGGTTTGAAAAAAAAAAAAAAAAAGTGTTATAGACAAACAATCTAAGTTTGAGGTGTTCGGAGCAAAGAACATTCGTGAGACGCAGAAATAAACAAGTGCTTGACGCCATCTGTCATGCAGGGCGGAGGCAATGTGATGATCTGGGGGTGCTTTGGTGGTAGTGGGAGATTTGTACAGGGTAAAAGGGATCTTGAAGGAGGAAGGCTAACGCCATACCCTATAGACGTCACTTAATTGGAGCCAATTTCCCCCTACAACAGGACAATGATCCAAAGCACAGCGCCAAACTATGCAAGAACTATTTAGGGAAGAAGCAGTCAGCTGGTATTCGGTCTATAATGGAGTGGCCAGCACAGTCACCGGATCTCAACCCTATTGAGCTGCTGTGGGACCAGCTTGACTGTATGGTACGCATGAAGTGCCCATCAAGCCAAGCCAACTTGTGGGAGGTGCTTCAGGAAGCATGGGGTGATCTCTTCCTATTACCTCAACAAATTGACAACTAGAATGCCAAAGGTCTGCAAGGCTGTAATTGCTACAAATGGAGGATTTTTTTGACGAAAGCAAAGTTAAGGAGACTATTATTCAATTAAAAATATTTATAACCATGCCAATGTCTTGACTATATTTCCTATTCATTTTGCAACTCATTTCATGCATGTTTATGGAAAACAAGGACATTAAGTGACCAAACTTTTGAACGGTAGTGTGAGAATGCCGTTTAGACTAAAACTCCCTCTTCAACTGGATCCTGGACTTCCTGACAGGCTGCCCCGCAGGTGGTTAGAGTTGGCAAAAGCACATCTACCATGCAGAACCCCTCAGGGGTGCGTGCTTAGTCCCCTCCTGTACTACCACTATTGCGTGGCCAAGCACAACACCCCCATTAAGTTTGCTGATGACAGTGGTAGGCCCGATAACCAACAACGATGAGACAGCCTATAGGGAGGTCAGACCTGGCAGTGTGGTGCCAGGACAACAACCTCTCCCTCAACACGAGCAAGACAAAGGAGATGATTGTGGACTACAGGAAAAGGAGGGCCAAACAGGCCCCCATTAACAGGGCAGTAGTGGAGCGGGTTGAGAATGTCAAGTTCCTTGGTGTCCACATCACTAACAAACTCAGTCCAAACACACCAAAAGTCGTGAAGCGGGCACGACAACACCCCTCCCCCCCCAGGAGACTGAAAAGATTTGCCATGGGTCCTCAAAGTTCTACAGCTGCACCATCGCAGCATCCTGACCGGTTGCGTCACCACCTGGTATAGCAACTGCTCGGCATCCGACCATAAAGCACTACAGAGGGTAGTGYGTACGGCCCAGGACATCACTGTGGCCAAGYTTYCTGCCATCCAGGACACACGTCAGTATCAAAGGCCACCCAAAAAATTGTCATAGACTCCAGTCACCCAACTCAGACTTCTGCTACCACACGGCAAGCGGTACTGGAGTGCCAAGTCTAGGACCAGAAGGAGCCTTCACAGCTTCAACTCCCAAGCCATAAGCCTGCTGAACAATGAAGCAAATGGCCACCTGGATGATTTACAAATACAATTTGATTTGACATCCGCACTGAGCTAAAGGCTAAAGCTGCCACTTTCAAGGAGCGGGACACTAATCCGGAYGCTTAAAAGAAATCCCRCTACGACCACTGAAGAACCATCAAACAGGCAAAGCGTCAATACAGGACTAACATAGAATCCTACTGCGCCAGCTCTGACACTCAATGGGTCTGTAGTGAATATCAATAAGGAATTAATATGGTCCACACACACTGTTGTGCCCTCTAAACAATTGCYCCCCCCTCCCCTCAGGATGCTGACAAGATTTGGCCTGGGCTTTTAGAGCGTCAACATTTCTACAGATGCACCATTGATACCATCTTGACTGGCTGCGTCGCTGCCTGGTACAGCAACTGCAAGGCACCCGGCAGCAAGACGCTACAGAGGGTGGTGAGTACGGCCCTGTACATCACTGGAACTGAGCTCACTGCCATCCAGGACCTCTATACCAGGCGGTGTCAGAGGAAAGCCCCAAAAATTGTGAACTCCAACTACCCAAGCCATAGACTGTTCTGCTACCGCATGGCAAGCGGTATCAGTGCAGCAAGTCTGGAACCAACAGGACCCTGAACTGCTTCTACCGCAAGGCATAAGACTGCTAAATAGCTACTTGCATTGACCCATTTTAGCACTCACTCTCCACACACACGCTACTACCTATCATCTATCCTGTTGCCTAGTCACTTTACCTATACCTATATGTACATAGCTACCTCAATGACTTAATCCATCCACTCAGTACTCACGGTATATTGCCATGTTATTTTTAGTCGTAATTCATTCCTCGTGTCGCCATTTGATTTTTTTATCTTTATATTTAACTTTGTTAGAAGAGGACCTGTAAGTAAGCATTTCACTGTTAGTCTACACCTGTTTACAGTGCACCAAATGGTGGGTTGGACCTCACTTTATATGCACAGAAAGCTACATTTTGTGTTTATCTACAAAGCCCTTTGTTAAACTCCCTCTTTACCTCTGGGTATGGTAACTGCTGGTGGTGGAGACCAGACCGTCTATTTAGTCACACGCACAGGCTTACAAATGTAGTTGCAGTGTACAGTGCCCTCCATAATTATTGGAACAGCGAAGCACTTATTTTTGCTATATAATCCAAACTATGACTGAGGTTTAAGTGCAAACTCAGCTTTAATTCACCATGTCAGGTCAACCGTTTAGAAATTACAACACTTCGTACATTTTAGGGGAGCAAAAGTACTGGTACAAATTCACATGTATTAAAGTATAAAAAAGTAAAATATTTGGTCCCATATGCATAGCAGGCAATGACTACATCAAGCTTGCGACTAACATGTTGGATGCATTTGCTGTTTGTATTGGTTGCATTTCAGATTTGGTGCCCAATATTAATGAAATGGTAAGTGTCATGAGTCAATGTAAATAAGAATGTTTCTAAAGACTCCTACAGTAATGTGCATGCTACCATGATTACGGATAATCTTGAATGAATCGTGAATGGAGAATGTCAGACGCACAAATATAACCAGTGGCAATTTTAGCATGTAAATCTTGGTGGGGGCAAACTCAATTTTTAGACGCATGCCAGCAACACGTGAAATTGCACTATAACAGCGACAAGCGGTGCCGACAAGCTGTTAGGGCCTCTTTCCAGTACAATGGAGTGAATCCCGACAAGCGGCTACCAGCGGAGCCTTGTCTGGTAGCGGAACAGTTCAGTCGTTTACTGCCTTAAAAAAAAAAAAAATAGCTGATATGGCTGACTTTTTGACAAATGAGATTTCTCCTGACAAATGAGATGAAAACTACGGCATAAGGGAGCGGTGAGCAGACGAGGCATTAATGAGCGAGCGACGTCAGACGTAGTCAATATAACTGTTCAGCACTTTTGAAATGTACAGAGACAGAATGCAGAACATGGGCTGCTCTTAAAGTACTTTCCCTGTACACCAGGTCAGAACCGTAGGATAAATAAGTGAAAGCTTTTACAATATTAGATGACATTTCTCAAAAACAGGTTATAGGCAGCGCCACCAAGTCAGAACAGTGACGTTAAGCAAAATACACCAAATTATTAGGGTGACGCACATGTAAACTAATAGCTTACACTTATGTATACTTTAGCTAAGTATTACTATTTTTGTAGTAGCATTCAATACATTTTTTTGGTCTCACCTTGGCTTGTGATGTGCTCACTTAAAATTGAAGGTGGCGCGGCAGTCCTTTGTCAGCAAATTTTGTCAAAGTCTAAAACCAGAGAATCCCATGGTGGGAACTCAAAATATAAACACAGCCACGCCATTGAATAGCAGGCTACTGGTTGCTTTGCAATGCTTTCAGTTAGCCACTGATTCCTTACAAACTACTCATTGTTGAATTTGCGATTTCTAATTTGCTGTAATCTCTGTCCAATGAGCACCGATACATTTTATCTGTAATTTCTCTTCATATGACAATTAAAAGGATTTGCCAGTAGATTGTCAATATGATTCATGACTGCTAGCTAAGACTTTGAAAGTAAGATTGACATGATCAGTTCAAGCAAAGCTACTGTAGATAAAATCATGTTGCGGCCAATGACCGAACCTTTTTGGAAGCACTTGTAATATAACTATATAGCAGGACCTAAAGGGCTGACATTTTGGTTGTCTATCCTTACTAAGGCTTAAATTTAGCGATGACGTAGTGTCCATGAGTGACAAAATACTGAGYCAATCACGGCGCAATGCTCCTATTTCGCTGGCTCGCTCCACCGAAAGCACTAAGCTAGGCTGCATTTGGGAGCTGCCTTAATTAAGAAATATATTTATTGCAAAAAATGTGGCACCTGCATTGAATGAGGGCTCTACTGATCATAAACCCAAGACATGCTAACCTCTCACCATTACAGTAACAGGGGAAGTTATATTTGTGCATCTAACTCACTTTTCTGGGAAATTATACCACTGAAAAGGGCACTTGAGACTAGTAGGGCAAAGGGGCATGTGCTCTGCATAGGTAGAGCCCTATCTGTGAAAGCCTAGTGAAATTAATTTCCATGTGTCCATCGGTGCTTGGGGATATAAAATAAAATAGAAAGGTTAACCCAAGATAAGCTAGCAGTGTTATTAAAAGTCTTATTGAAACATTTGGTAAAAGTCTTACAAAAACCTCAGTAGCCTATCATTTGTTCTCAGAGTGTTAATAAAACCTCACAGGAAAACTTAAGGAACCAGAGCAAAATGTTATCAGAACCTTCTTGCAACCTATAAATGAATGTTCCCAGAACATGCAACATTTTCACTTCTGTTCTCAGAATGTTAAAAAACATTTCATTTTAACAGTTAGGAAAGGTATGGCTTCATTGCCACAACCAATGTTCCCACAACTTCCAAGGAAACAAGATGTGGTAGCTGGGTTCTGCCTTCTCAAAATCATATGGCACACGACATCAGCGATATGGCACTAACTTTAACCATAAAAATGTCTATAGAAGTTATCATGAACTAGTAAGTAGAGGTCAACCACTAACACATATTACAATGACTGTAGATAAATTAGTACCATGGTTCAATGTTTCATTTATGACCTACTGTGTGATAATCTGGACTTGACCATCCATGGTGTCCAGAAGCAGAAGACAGGCCAGCAGAGAAGAGGCTGATTATCCCMAAAAAGTATGTATGGCAGGATTGTGTTGTAAACTCCTGAAAACAGAAAGATCAAGTTGATTACAGATGTAGGATCTTAATTTGAGCCAGTTTGCTACAGCAGGAAAATAATCCTGCAGCAACAGGAAATGTGACTTATTAGTGCCTTCAAAAAGTATTCATAACCCTTGACTTATCAAACATTGTGTGCCTTAATTCAAAATGGATTAAATAAAACATTTCTACACACAATACCATAAGTGAAAACATGATTTGAAATTTATTGACAATGAAATACAAAAACCTAATTTACAAAGTATTCACACCAATGAGTCAATASTTTGTATAAGCACCTTTGGCAGTGATTACAGCTTTGAGTTGTCTTAGGTATGTCTATCAGCTTTGCACATCTGGATTTGGGAGATTTCTCCCATTCTTTGTTGCAGATTCTCAATCTGTTAAACTAGATGCGCTACAGTGAACAGCAATCTTCAAGTCTTTCCACAGATTTACAATGGGATTCAAGTCTGGGCTTTGACTGGGCCACTCAAGAACTTTCACATTCTTGTTCTGAAGCCATGCCAGCATTGCTTTGGCAGCATGCTTGGAGTCTTTGTTGGAACATAAATCTTCACCCCAGTCTAAGGTAGTTTGCAGTCTGAAACAGGTGGCTTGTATTTGGCTTCGTTCTTTGTTCCCTCTATCCTTACCAGTCTCCCAGTTCCTGCCTCTGAAGAGCATCCCACATACCATGATGCCACCACCATGCTTCAAAGTAGGGATGATGTTAGCTGGGTGATGAGCTGTGCCTGGTTCTCAAGACATAGTACTTTGTATTCAGGCCAGTTTCATTTCTCTCTCAGACCACAGAATATTTTTTTTACTTACACTGTCTTTAACATGCCTTTTTGCAAACTCCAGGCATGCGGCCACGTGCCTTTTACTCATGAATAGTTACCATCTGGCCACTCTCCCATAAAGCCCAGACTGGTGATGTGCTGAGACATCCTTTTCTCAGGTTTACCCATCTCAGCCAAGAAACATCAGTTCTGTCTGAGTGGTCATTGGGTTCTTGGTCASCTCCCTGACCAAGGTCCTTCTTGCCCGGTTGTTCAGTTTGGGTTGGACGGCAAGCTATAGGCAGTCTGGGTAGTTCCACATTTGATCAATTTTCCAATGATGGGGACCACTGTGCTGTTGGGAACATTCAACACTCTAGAAATAGTTTCACATCCTTACCCAGATACATCCCTCATCACAATTCTATCTCAGAAATCTACTTACAGTTCCTCAGACTTCATGGTCTAGTTTCCTCTCTGACATGCACTGTCAACTGTGGGACCTTATAAAGACAGGTGTGTTTCTTTCTAAATCATGTCCAAACAATTTAATTGGCCACAGGTGGACTCCAATCAAGTTGTAACGGCATCTCAATGATAATTAAAAGGAAATGGATGCACCCAAGCTCAATTTGGAGTGTCATAGCAAAGGTTTTTGATTTGAGTCTTACTGGGGTCTGACTCATAACGAAAAAGACCTTACAGACCAAAAAACTTTAATTTACATACATTACCATTAGGTGTGTGTGCATCTATCAGTTACATACAAGTCAGTACATACACACAACAAGTAGGTCACATGGGGGAAAGCTGTTGTGCCATGAAGTGTTGCTTTTTATATGTAAATGAAATATTTCTGAATTTAATTTTCAATATATTTGCAAAACTTTCTATAAACATGTTTTCACTTTGTCATTATGGGGTATTGTGTGTAGATGGGTGAGAAACATGTAATACATTCTGAATTCAGGCTGTAACACAACAAAATGTGAAACAAGTCAAGGGGTATGAATACTTTCTGAAGACACTATGTGGATTATAATTAATGGACATTGTTGTAAGCGTTGATACATTTTTTGTAAGGGAAAATGAAGACTAAAATTTCAAAGTGGAAATGACAAACTTCAGAAGCCTTTTTAAACCTCAAATACACTACACGTTTGACATTTCTTCCATTGCAGTACAGTTCTCCAACAGGGAGATCAAATTAAGATCCTACATATGTATATTCAATCATAAACATCGTAGATCTGGGTTCATGCATATTACACTGAATAAAAATATAAACACAACCTGCAAAAATGTCAACGTTTTTACTGAGTCACAGTTCATTGAAGGAAATAAGTAAATTGAAATAAATAAATTCGACCCTAAACCTATGGATTTCACATGGCAGCCATGGGTGGGCCTTGGAGGCCATAGGTCCCCCCCCCACTTGGCAGTCAGGCCCACCCACTGGAGAGCCAGGCCCAGCTACTCAGAAATATTTTTTTCTCCACAAAAGGGCTTTATTACAGACATAAATACTCCTCAGCATGATGATCCCGCAGGTAAAGAAGCCGGATGTGGTCCTGGGCTAGCGTGGTTACAAGTGGGCTGCGGTTGTGAGGCAGGTTGCACGTACTGCCAAATTCTCTAAAACAACATTGGAGGCAGCTTATGGTAGAGAAATTAACATTCAATTCTCTGGCAAAAGCTCTGGTGGACATTCCTGCAGTCAGCATGCCAATTGCACGCTCCCTCAAAACATGAGACATCTGTGGCATTGTGTTGTGTGACAAAACTGCACATTTTAAAGTGGCCTTTCATGGTCTCCAGCACAAGGTGCACCTGTGTAACGATCATGCTGTTTAATCAGCTTCTTGATATGCCACACCTGTCAGGTGGATGGATTATCTTGGCAAAGGAGAAATGCTCAATAACAGGTGTAGAAACACATTTCTGCACAAAATTTGAGAGAAATAAGCTTTTTGTGCATATGGAACATTTCTGTGATTTTTTTTATTTCAGCTCATGAAACATGGGACCAACACTTTACATGACGCGTTTATATTTGTGTTCAGTGTACATTCATGCTTGCTAATGCATGAAATCATCCATACCTGACACAAACGAACCGGCACACACAACCCCCCCCCCCCCCACACACACACTGATGTATATGACGTAGGGGGAGAGGATGCTTTCTATGCGTGTTTCCATGGAGGCCATGCCCGGGCCCATGTTCCTGACCACAGTGGGCAAGAGCTCAGTGGATAAGAGGTAGAGGAAACAGTACGCCCCCGACACGCCCAGCAACGTCAGTACCTGGGACAGGATGTGCTGATCTGAGGGGACACAGGAGCAGAGCTGGAAACCACACAAAGAAACACAATACAGACCAGTCATTTTTACTACAACAACACAATACACCTATCAGCACACAATATATACTACAACCTGTTATTACAGCTACTTGTAGCAGTTTCCGTCAATTATAGTTTAATTAAGTTTAACAGAGTCCCTAACACTAGTCCTGGAGATTTACAGGGTGGGCTGGGCTTTTGATAGACATTTTCCTCAAAGAGTAAAATTAAGCAATAAGGCCCGAGGGGGTGTGGTATATGACCAATATACCATGGCTAAGAGCTGTTCTTAGGCACGACGCAACACAAACCCCTGAGGTGCCTTACTGCTATTATAAACTGTTTACCAATGGAAGTAGAGCAGTAAAAATAAATGTTTTGTCGTACCTGTGGTATACGGTCTGATATACCACGGCTGTCAGCCAAACAGCATTCAGGGCTCGAACCATCCAGTCTATAATGTGTAATAGATAATGTACTACACAAGACCTTGAGGTATTAGGTAGGGGGGGAAACTATTTCGCTTTGGTTACAGATCACTGGGCTTCAACACAGACTCAGATCCTCAGGGACCAGCTTGATGACCAGCAGCATGAATGCCACAGAAAAGCAGCAAGTAGAAGATGATAGTGGGTCGCCGGGAACGGCCATTCCAAACCCAGGTACTCATGTAGGTCAGGATCTTGTTAGTGCCGAGTTAAAGTAGTTGAGGTAGGAGTCGCTGTTCATGTTGGTGTTGAGGGAGAGACTGTAGAAAATCATGGAGGTCACTGCCCTGGGGGAGGGAGGGACAGAGAGAGAAAGGGAAAGAGGGTGAGGGAGAGAAGAGAGAGGGAAGGAAAGTCATGGGATGGCCAATGCAAAAATACAGATTGGTGAACTGATGAGCATGTAGATGTGTTTTCAGTTTCAGGTGATGGTTAAGGATAGAGTTTGTGGTTGAAAATGTGGGGTTAAAAAGCAACATTTCTGTCTTTTCTAGCATTACCAGACAGTGACGACCATGAACCCAGTCGAAGTGGCCCTTACCAGAGCATGATGTTGAGGATGGAGATGTTTCTCATGTCAGTGGTGCGGCTGAGGTCTAGGAAACCCCTGCTTCTGCTCTTTACCACTGCTCCTTTGCTAAACACAAAGAGGAAGACACAGGATTCAACACTACACAACGCTAAGTAATAGGTTACTGCGATCATAGACATAAATCAAGTGTGTTGCTGTTGGGCTGGAACAAAATACTTTACACTCTGCTAAATGATCCTATTATTACCATCATTATATATAATAGTACTTTTATGTGTGCGCATGTGTGTGTGGGGGTTCTGTCCGTCTCTAGGGGAATCTCCTCGCTGGCTGCTGCTGCAGGGCCGGGTAAAGGAGGTGGAGCTTGTCATCCAAAATGCTGCTAAGAAGAACCGACACACACACACACACACACACCTTTTTTTAACGTGAATTTACAGGACTTTTGCGGGAGTAATCCTATTTCACCTAACTCCTAATCCTAACCTTAACACCAAACCCTAAACCTAACCCTCAAGCCTAAAACAACATTTTAACAAATGTAGGACTTGGAAAAAGTCCAGACTTTTCAAAAATTGTTTTCCTATCAGGACATTCTGGTCCTGATAATGTAGGAAAACATGTACACACACACACACATGCTGAATTTCCAGAGTTGCACAGAAGTTCTGCTGTTGTCGTAATTGTGAGACATTCCATACTTGGCAGTCCTTCATTCTGAGCACTTTTTACCCCCATCCTACATACTTCCCAGACATACAAGAACAAGCTAGAGGCCTTAATCTAGTGGCCTTAATCTAGAAGACTTAATCTAGAGGCCTTAATCTAAGGTTTGAATCTTGCATTGTGAAGAAATGGGAAAATAATTCAGGGGCAGCTGTAACGATCTAGAATTTGAATCTTGGAATTTGTGTGTGTAGCCGGACAGGTAGGATGACTGACAACAGTGTGACAAGGTGAACAGGTGGTCACGGATCAGGTGACAGAGGAATGGAGGAGACTGAGGCAGGAATTCCTTTAACCACAAAGTGGTATATTATCTGGATAGTTTTTTTGTGAGCTGYTTAACAAAGGAAACAGAATAACATGTATCAAATCAAATTCATCATCTCAGAAGTCACATCGTAATAACAATCATTCTCATTACTAACATAATGTGTCAAGGCTCAGTAGAAGACCCAGATGCAGACAGTTTCGAAGTAACAAACGTTTATTACAAAAACAGGGGGGCAGGTAACGAACAGGTCAAGGGCAGGCAGAGGTCAGTAATCCAGGGTGGTGTGAAAAGGTACAGAACGGCAGGCAGGCTCAGGGAAGGCAGAATGGTCAAAACCGGGAAAGCTAGAAAACAGGAACTAGAGAAAGACAGGACCATGGGGAAAAACGCTGGTAGGCTTGACGAAACAAAATGAACAGAGAACACAGGTATAAATACACTGGGGATAATAGGGAAGATGGGCGACACCTGGAGGGGGGTGGAGACAAGCACAAAGACAGGTGAAACAGATCAGGGTGTGACAGTACCCTCCCCTCTAGGGGCGCCACCTGGCGTCTTACATGGGCGTTCATACCTGGTTGACTGGGGTGCCAGCGTTGGAACTCAGCGATGAGGCCTGGGTCCAGGATGTCCCTAGCGGGGACTGAGCACCTCTCCTCCGGGCCATAACCCTCCCAGTCAATGAGGTACTGGAATCCCCTGCCCCGTGGTCGAATCTTCAGGAGGCGCCACACCGTGTACGCCGGTTGGCCGTCAATGAGACAGGGAAGAGGGGTGGGCCTGGAAACACGAGACAAAGGGCTGTGAGACATAGGTTTGACCCTAGACACATGAAAAGTGGGATGTAAACTCAGCAAAAAAAGAAACGTCCTCTCACTGTCAACTGCGTTTATTTTCAGCAAACTTAACATGTGTAAATATTTGTATGAACATAACAAGATTCAACAACTGAGACATAAACTGAACAAGTTCCACAGACATGTGACTAACAGAAATTGAATAATGTGTCCCTGAACAAAGGGGGGAGGGGGGTCAAAATCAAAAGTAACAGTCAGTATCTGGTGTGGCCACCAGCTGCATTAAGTACTGCAGTGCATCTCCTCCTCATGGACTGCACCAGATTTGCCCGTTCTTGCTGTGAGATGTTACCCCACTCTTCCACCAAAGGCACCTGCAAGTTCCCGGACATTTCTGGGGGGAATGGCCCTAGTCCTCACCCTCCAATCCAACAGGTCCCAGATGTGCTCAATGGGATTGAGATCCGGGCTCTTCGCTGGCCATGGCAGAACACTGACATTCCTGTCTTGCAGGAAATCACGCACAGAACGAGCAGTATGGCTGGTGGCATTATCATGCTGGAGGGTCATGTCAGGATGAGCCTGCAGGAAGGGTACCACATGAGGGAGGAGGATGTCTTCCCTGTAACGCACAGCGTTGAGATGGCTGCAATGACAAGCTCAGTCCGATGATGCTGTGACACACCGCCCCAGACCATGACGGACCCTCCACCTCCAAATTGATCCCGCTCCAGAGTACGGGCCTCGGTGTAACGCTCATTCCTTTCGACAATAAACGCGAATCCAACCATCACCCCTGGTGAGACAATACCGCGATTCGTCAGTGAAGAGCACTTTTTGCCAGTCCTGTCTGGTCCAGTGACGGTGGGATTGTGCCCATAGGCGACGTTGTTGCCGGTGATGTCTGGTGAGGACCTGCCTTACAACAGGCCTACAAGCCCTCAGTCCAGCCTCTCTCAGCCTATTGCGGACAGTCTGAGCACTGATGGAGGAATTGTGATTTCCTGGTGTAACTCGGGCAGTTGTTGTTGCCATCCTGTACCTGTCCCGCAGGTGTGATGTTCGGATGTACCGATCCTGTGCAGGTGTTGTTACACGTGGTCTGCCACTGCGAGGACGATCAGCTGTCCGTCCTGTCTCCCTGTAGCACTGTCTTAGGCGTTTCACAGTACGGACATTGCAATTTATTGCCCTGGTCACATCTGCCGTCCTCATGCCTCCTTGCAGCATGCCTAAGGCACGTTCACGCAGATGAGCAGGGACCCTTGACATTTTTTGGTGTGTTTTTCAGAGTCAGTAGGAAGGCCTCTTTAGTGTCCTAAGTTTTCATAACTGTTTCCTTAATTGCCTACTGTCTGTTAGCTGTTAGTGTCTTAACAACCATTCCACAGGTGCATGTTCCTTAATTGTTTATGGATCATTGAGCAAGCATGGGAAACAGTGTTTAAACCCTTTACAATGAAGATCTGTGAAGTATTTTGATTTTTACGAATTAACTTTGAAAGACAGGGTCCTGAAAAATATACTTTTTTTGTTGTTGCTGAGTTTATATGGAGGGTACGGGGCAACAGAAGACGAACAGCAGATGGGCTAATGATCTTGGAGATGGGGAAAGGGCTGATAAAATGGGGGGAAAGTTTGCAGGGAGCCGGGGAAAGGTGGCGGTCCGCTTGCCGTCGATACCTGGAGGTAGTCTTGAGAAGAGCTGACCGGGCTCTCTTCCAGGTACGGCGACAGCGGCAGACAAACATCTGGGCCGAGGGTATGACGACCTCTTCCTCTTGCACCGGGAAGAGCGGGGGCTGATAACCCAGGGAACACTCGAAAGGCGAGAACCTGGTGGCAGAGCAACAGAGGGTGTTGCAGGCATATTCAACCCACACGAGTTGCTGGCTCCAGGTGGTGGGGTTAGCGGAGACAAGGCAGCGAAGTGTCGTCTCCAGGTCTTGATTGGCGCCGTTGGACTGAGGGTGGAACCCAGAGGGCAGGCTGGCCGACAACCCAATGAGTGTGCAGATCGCCTTCCAGAACTGGGATGAGAACTGAGGACTCCGGTCGAAGACCATGTTCCCTGGGAGTCCATGGATCGGAAGACGTACTGCACCATGAGCTGGGCCGTCTCTTTGGCAGAGGGTAGCTTGGGGAGAGAAAGGAAATGGCGGCTTTGGAAAATCAGTCCACTAGTCAGGATGGCGGTGTTGCCATCAGACGGGGGGGGAGACCCGTGACGGAGTCCTGAGGGACAGGCAGTGGTTGAAGAAGACCAGCCGGAGCTTGCAGAGGAGTCTTGTTCTGCACACAGATCGTGCAGGCGGCGGCGAACGCGGAAACGTCCGGAACCATGATAGGCCACCAAAAGTGTTGCCGCCCAAAGGCCAGGGTCCGACGGGAGCCCGATTGGCAGGTAAGCCTGGAGTAGTGGGCCCACTCCAGGACCGAGGGGCGGACAGCGTCAGGAACAAACATCTGCCCCCCCCCCCCCCGGGGTTCGGCTGGGATGTTGTGCCTCACAGACCTGCTTCCTTATTCCCTAGCTGAGTGCCGTCGCCAGGCACGAGATGGGATGGATGGCTCTAGCCCGTTCTGAGGAGACTTGATTAGCATAAATTGGATAGCTTCGCTGTGCTTCCCTGACACTCGTAGGTTGATGGGAGTCGTATTGTGGGTGACCCGTCATATAGAGTGCCCGTCCAGTGCTCTATCGTCCATAGGAATGGAGAGGGGCTGAGTGGGGATGCCTAGCTCGGACGCCAGGGTAGCGTCCAAAAAACTCTCATCGGTCCCAGAGTTGATGAGTACCTGGAGAGATTGACAGGTTCCCCCACAGCAGGATGGCATGGAAAGGGGTGCGAGTAAAGGAAGAGGAAAAGTTCTCCTTATGGTCCACCAGTGTACTCGCCCCTACCGGTGAGCCTGGTCTTTTAGTGGACAGGAGGACACAAAATGACCAAGAGTCCCGCAATACAGGCAACTCTGTGTGAAGCCAGTGTAGACGTTCGGCTGGGTACAGCCTAGCTCTACCTAGTTGCATTGGTTCGGGAAAAGGTGAATCGGCAGACTTCTGAGACTCTCGGGGGAACTCGGGTAGCCTCGGGTCCTCTCGGCCACGGAGACGTCGGGGACTTCCGGTATGAGGTGGAATCCTTGGGCGGGCGAGTGGAATCGGATTTCCTCTCCTTCCTACGTTCCCGTAGCCGCCCATCGATCCGCATGATCAAGGCAATGAGCGAGTCAAGAGCCGTCTGTAGTTCCCGGGCTGCTAGCTTGTCCTTCACTTCCTCCGATAATCCGTGCCGAACAGCGATTCCGGTTCCAAGCACTCTAATCTGCCAATGTGCGGAAATCCACCACATAGTCTGCCACACAGCGGGAGTCTTGCCAAAAGCTGAAAAGCTGGAGTAACTTCTTCAGACAGCTCGGGGTCAAAGTCAACAGGTATTGACGGTGGGAGCTTTTTGAAGAAGGATGAGTTTCTGGTAACCAGACGTCCAGAGCGTGTCAACATTATCATCGATCCTTTGATTCTCACAACTTTGTAAGGTTTAGGATCGTAGGGAGTCATGAGTTTTCCTTTGACATGCTGACGGCAGAGAACCGTGTCTCCTGGTTTGAGTGTGGAGGGTCGTGCTCGGTTCTTGTGGTCAAGCAGTCTCTTTCATGCTTTGCTTTGCACGTTGGTCAGTGTCACGTAGCTTTGTGTTTGGTGCAATGTGAGGCATTGTGGGAAGTGTAGTGCAGAGTTTTCTGCCAAACATCAGCTCTGCTGGGGTTTGTTGAGTARTTACGTGAGGGGTCACACGGTAGTTTCTGGGAAAACTGTAGAGATTTTGTTACCAAGGTTTTCCTTCAGAGTTTGTGGCCGTGACAGTTTACTTGAGTGTTCTCAAAAAGCATTCTGCTTCGGCATTAGCTTTCGCCCAGTAAGATCTTATCTTTCTATGTTTAAATCAAAGGTAGAGGCTGAAATCTGTGAAGAACTGTCCATTGAAGGGTGGTCCATTGTCCGTTTTTACAATCTCAGGTACTCCAAAGGAGGAGAAAACTTTGTCAAGCTTGGCAGAAGTGGCAGATGTGGACTTTACAATTTCAACTTCCGGATACCTTGAGTATTCGTCGACAACTACAAGTAGGTAGTCACCTGATGGGAAAGGACCGCAAAAATCGACTGATACTTCTAGCTATGGACCTTTGGGTAGTTTCGACATAGACGGCGGTTCCATAGGGTTTTCTGCAGTGGCAGCTTGACATGGAATGCAGTGCTGAATTGCTTTTTCCACCATGTCATCTATASCTGGAAACCAAACCTTCTCTCTCAGTAGCTGTTTTGTTTTTACAATACCTAGATGTCCTGTGTGAGCTAGCTTGATTGCTTGTTTGTGGAGAGAGACTGCAAGAACGAGCCGTGCTCCTCTCAGGATGACGTTTGCTTGTGCATTGATTGTTAGTTCATGTCTCACGAAAGAGTGCTTTTAGTGTTGGGAAATCAGCATCTTGTGTGTCACGTGGTGAATCTTGCCACGTTCCTGTGGACAATAGGCGAATCACCTTCTATAGAGCGGAGTCTTTCTTTGTTTCTTCTTGCACTTCTGAGTTATCGCYTTGGGAATTGTGTTGTCGATGATAAAATTCACATATTCCTCTGCCATGCAAGAGGTTCTCTGTGGCGTTTCCCCTGCGATGGGATGTCTTGACATGTAGTCGGCAGGGTTATCTTTACCAGCTTTGTACTTTACAGTGTAGATGTAGGGTTGTAGTCTCAGTCTCCAAGTCGTGCTGGGCTTTTGGGTGGCTTTTGGGTTGTTGAAGATACGCTCTAGTGGTTTATGATCTGTGATGTCTGTGAAGTGAGCTCCGTAGAGATACAAGTGAAAATGTTCACATGCCCAGATGATCGCCAGAGCTTCTCTCTCGGTTTGTGAATAGCACTGTTCAACGTCAGAGCGCTCGGCTAGCATATGCAATGATATGGGCGTCTTTGTCACTTGTAGGGTTGTGCTGACTTAGTATGGCACCTAAACCAACTGGACTTAGTATGGCACCTAAACCAACTGGGCTGGTGTCAACTAAGTGTCGTCCTCTTGGCTGGGTCAAAGTAGGCTGTCGTCATGTGCTGCATCAGACGTGTTCTTAATTTTTCCATCGCAGACTGGTGCGCTGTGGTCCCCATGACCAGGTGTGATCTTGTTGTTGCGAAGTCTGGTATGAACCGCGAGCAGTATTGTATCATGCCCAGTAGGTGCTGGCAGATTCTGTATGGCTTTGATGTTCTTTGGATCTGCCGAAATACCTTTCTCTGAGAAAACATAGCCGTAAAACTCAAGTGTTGTTTTGCTGTATTCACATTTTTTCTTTGTTCAGCGTGAGATTTCTCTCTGTTCATCTTGAGATCTACCGTAGACGAGGATGTCATCGCTCATGTTTCTCACGTTGGGAAGGTCTTGCAGCACTTGCTGTATTGCATTTTGAAATACCTCTGCAGCTGAATTTATGCCAAAGTTCAGCCTGGTGTATCTCCAGAGGCCAGAATGTATAGTGAAGGTTGTGGTGGTGGTATCCAGCATTAAGATCTAGCTTGGAGAACACCACTGCTCCATTCAGATCATGGATGAGGTCATCAACCGTTGGTGTAATGTGTCCTTCACGTTGTATTGCTGTGTTCGGAAGGCACATGTCGACACAGACACAAACTTTATCTGTCGTCTTGGGTTTTGGTTTCGATGATGTCTCCCCGATACCTATACCGATTATTGGAGAACCAAAAAAGGCYGATACCGATTAATCGGCCTATATATATATATATAAAAAATAGTGACAATTACAACAATACTGAATGAACAATGAACACTTATTTTTATTTATTTATATATATTTTTTTTTACCCCCTTTTTCTCCCCAATTTCATGGTATCCAATTGTTAGTAGTTACTGTCTTGTCTCATCGCTACAACTTCCGTACGGACTCGGGAGAGACGAAGGTCGAGAGCCATGCGTCCTCCGAAACACAACCCAACCAAATAGACGCTTCTTAACACTGCGCGCATCCAACCCTGGCCCGCCACAGGAGTCGCTAGTGCGCCAAACCCTCCCTAACCCGGACGACGCTGGGCCAATTGTGCGACGCCCCATGGACCTCCCGGTCGCGGCCGGCTGCGACAGAGCCTGGGCTCGAACCCAGAGTCTCTGGTGGCACAGCTAGCACTGCGATGCATTGCCTTAGACCACTGCGCCACCCGGGAGGCCCCAAACACTTATATTTTAACTTAATATAATACCTCAATAAAATCTATTTAGTCTCAAATAAATAATGAAACATGTTCAATTTGGTTTAAATAATGCAAAAACGTGCAATACGTGCCATGTAAAAAAGCTAACGTTTAAGTTCCTTGCTCAGAACATGAGAACATATGAAAGCTGGTGGTTCCTTTAAACATGAGTCTTAAATATTCCCAGGTAAGAAGTTTTAGGTTGTAGTTATTATAGGACTATTTCTTTCTATACCATTTGTATTTCATATACCTTTGACTATTGGATGTTCTAATAGGTACTTTAGTATTGCCAGACTAATCTCCAGAGTTGATAGGTTTGAAGTCATAAACAGCGCAATACTTCAAGCATTGTGAAGAGCTGCTGTCAAACGCAGTAAAGTGCTGTTTGAATGAATACTTACGAGCCTGCTGCTGCCTACCACCRATCAGTCAGATTGCTCTATCAAATCATAGACTTAATTATAATAACACACAGAAATACGAGCCTTAGGTCATTAATATTGTCAAATTCGGAAAACTATCATTTCGAAAACAAAACGTTTAATTCTTTCAGTGAAATATGGAACCGTTCCGTATTTTATCTAACGGGTGGCATCCATAAGTCTAAATATTGCTGTTACATTGCACAACCTTCAATGTTATGTCATAATTACGTAAAATTCTGGCAAATTAGTTCGCAACGAGCCAGGCGGCCCAAACTGTTGCATATACCCTGACTCTGCGTGCATTGAACGCAAGAGAAGTGACACAATTTCCCTAGTTTAATATTGCCTGCTAACATGAATTTCGTTTAACTAAATATGCAGGTTTAAAAATATATACTTCTGTGTATTGATTTTAAGAAAGGCATTGATGTTTATGGTTAGGTACATTCGTGCAACGATTGTGCTTTTTTCGCAAATGCATCCCCCGTTTGGCAAAGTTGTCTGTCTTTGTTCGGAAGAAATAGTCTTCACACAGTTCACAACAAGCCAGGCGGCCCAAACTGCTGCATATACCCTGACTCTGTTGCACAGAACGCAAGATAAGTGACACAATTTCCCTAGTTAAAATAAATTAATGTTAGCAGGCAATATTAACTAAATATGCAGGTTTAAAAATATATACTTGTGTATTTTATTTTAAGTAAGGTATTGATGTTTATGGTTAGGTACACATTGGTGTACCGACAGTGCTTTTTTCACGAATGCTCTTGTTAAATCACCCGTTTGGCGAAGTAGGCTGTGATTCAATGATAAATTAACAGGCACCGCATCGATTATATGCAACGCAGGACAAGCTAGATAAACTATTAATATCATCAAGCATGTGTAGTTACCTAGTGATTATGTTAAGATTGATTGTTTTTTATAAGATACGTTTAATGCTAGCTAGCACCTTACCTTGGCTCCTTGCTGCACTCGCATAACAGGTAGTCAGCCTGCCACRCAGTCTCCTTGTAGAAGTGCAATGTAAACGGCCATGATCGGTGTCCAAAAATGCAGATTACCGATTGTTATGAAAACTTGAAATCGGCCCTTCCGATTAATCGGTCGACCTCTAGTGTGGTTGTACTGCTGGTTGCACTGTGTCATCAATGTCCAGCTTCACTTGAAAGTCTGAGTTTTCCTATGCCTTGGAAGAGGTCCTGGTATTCGTTGGTAAGCTGGCTTATGAATTAACCATCAGCTGGTTCACTTGGAGTGGACAGAGAGTTGATGATTTTCAGAAGTCCAAAGTTGGTTGCTGTCTGACAGCTAAGTAGTGAGCCATAGTCAACTTTGATTTCATAGAAAGTGGAATCCACCATCTTAGTCTTGGAGCCGACTGGTGCTGTGAATTTCTCTCTCAGTAGAAGTGGTTCAGATGAGCCATATGCAAAGATATTTGCTTTAGCCTTTTTTAATTCACAACTGGGCTTCAACTTGTCATATGTGACATCATCAACAATGTTAACGCTTGCTCCCGAATCAACAATAACATCCACAGTAGTGTTCGTAATGGTAACTTAGATGTTCTGGTTGCGATGATTTCTGTAGTGTACACACACAACATACACATAATCATCATCATCAGAGCTTGGTGAGGTGTCATGTTTTTGTGTCTTTTTGTCATCATGTGACTGCACTTTATGCACTTTGTGTTTCAGACGCCATTGGGTTCGTTTTCAGCAAATGGAGAAGTGAACTCTGTGGTTTGTGATCTACAACATTTTTGAAAGTGATTCAACTTTCCACATCCTTTACATTTTTCCCCCCTTGCAGGGCAGTTTGTTTGTCCTCCGTTGTGTGGGAATTTTCCTCCAGTTATTGCATGTTCTGTTTTGACGTTTGTCACTTTCATTTTAGTAACCCTGGCTTTTGTCATATTTTTTTATTTTGTACAGCGCACACTGAAAGTTATTTTTGTGATTTTGATTGAGCATTCTCCATGCCTGCAGTTTGTTTATCTGACATTTCTTGTGCGTTGCCTGTATCAAGTAGTTGTTGGAGAGCCATTGAACCATCTTTTAGCGCCATCAGGCGGAGGCGTGCGGAACTGCAGCTTAGTATTATCTGTGACTTGATTTCTTTATCAACATTTGCAAACTCGCATGTGGATGCTAATTGCCTCAATCTTGTGTGGTAAGCATCCAATGTTTCGTTTTCATTTTGTCTTGCTTGTCTGAAAACGTAGGTTTCATATTCTGTGGTGACTTTTGGACAGATATGCATTGAGCTTGGCTACAGCTGTATGATAGTCATCAGCTGCTCCGGTATCTTGCAGTGTGTCAAATATATCGAACACATCCGACCTGCATAGCGTAACAGTAATGCCCCTTTCTGTGTGTTATCCGCGAAGTCTAATGCCACTAGAAAATTGTTGAATCTGTTGATCCATTTTTCCCACCTCGAGCCGATTAAGCTGGGTTCTGTATGCACATCAAATATTGGAAAGTTTGGCAAACTAGCCATCGTGGTATTGTACTGTAATGTACGATGTTAGCTAGCTGATTCCAACGTTAGCTCGGCTGTTGTTGCGATCTGTGTTTACTCACGTACGCACGTAGTTCGTCTTGTAAATTGCATTCTTCTCTTGTGCGTTTCACTCGTCGCCAATTGTAACATCCGACTGTTGATATTGCTTATTGTTATAAGAACTGAGGTCGGGGCGTTTGTATACTTTAGTTTAACTTTACTCAGAAGTATGCTCCCCTTACATTGTTCACATGTCCCTCGCACTGTCTAGCTACTGTAAAACATGGAACTGGAAACCCACAGTACAAATACACGGACTGGATTGTGGCATAATGTTTACTACATTTACTGTCGGGGAGGCGGCGCTGCTAACAGCCGGGTTACYGAGGGGCTGGGAGGTCACGGTCGTGGTAGGCTGCCTGACAAACAACCCGTGGAACTGCTCAAGCAACTTGTTCAACGCAGGGTCATGGCGTTTGGCCAACGTCTAGAACCCTTCCATAAGACCGCGAAGCAACTCMTCGTGCCTTCCAATGGTGGCTCTTTACTTACTTACTTTATTGTCCCCATGGGGACATTTTGTTGCAGTGTTATGTACACGTTTAAAGTGGCGTTTAAATACAAAAAAAAATTGACAATACAACTTTCATAACAGTTACATACCAATAAAAAGAGACTAGCCTGCTGGCCTTACTGAGTTGATAGGAACATCAGCCCGAGCTATTTAGGGGGGATATCACACCTGGCACAAATGATTGTCTAGTTGTGTTTTTCCTGCTGAGGGGTGCCCTATACCTGCGCCCAGAGGGGAGTAGTTCAAAGTCCGGGTACAGGGGGTGGCTTGGGTCTAAAAGGATTTTGTGAGCCTTGCGGAGGGCCCTGACCTTAAAGATCTCATCCAGGCCTGTCTGTTTGACTCCAAGTATCTTGCTTGAAGTGGTGATAATCCTTCTCAGCATATTTCTCTGGCTGACAGTGGCATTGACAAACCAACAAACAATACAAAAAGTTCAAATACTCGCAATGAAAGATTTGTAAAACCTGTCAGTGTAGTACAGTCTACATTAAAAGATCCCAGCTTTTTGAGAAAGTACAGTCTCTGTTGGCTCTTTTTGTATATCAGGTCTGTACATTTACTCCACTGAAGCTTATTGTCCAAGAGGACACCCAGATATTTGTATTCCTCTACAATCTCTATATTCTGACCTCTGATAGATGTTGCAGAGGTAGGTGTTGTATGCTTCCTGAAGTCTATGCACATCTCTTTGGTCTTGTTGGTATTGAGGACCAAGTGTGATTCCTCACACCACTACAAAGTCATCTAGGACCGGGCCATGATGTTCCTCGTCATCGCTGATCAAGGCAGTGTCATCAGCGAACCTAACGAGGTGTCTGTCAGGATGGGAACTAGTACAACTATTAGTGTACAAGATGTACAGGAGTGGGGACAAAACACATCCCTGAGGAGAGCCTGTGTTGGTATTGCGTATGTCCGACACGTGGGGACCTATTTTGACTCGCTGTGAGTGTTGGCTCAGGAAGTCCAACAGCCACAAAACCAGMCCCCCATCTAAGGAGAAGTCCYGAATGAGTCTCTGTGCCAGAWTGTARGGCTGRATTGTGTTGAAGGCAGARGAAAAGTCAACAAACAGRACCCTGACATGGGATTTGGCACCCTCTAGATGTCTATAGACCATGTTAAGGAGGGTAAGAATGGCATCATCAACTCCTCTGCTAGGCTGATAGGCAAACTGAAATGGGTCGAGGAGCTTCTGGGTGATGCAGAGAATATGACTTTTCACAATTTTCTCAAGGCTTTTCATTACTAAGGATGTCAAGGCGACAGGGCGGTTGTCATTCAGCACAGAGGGATTAGATGCTTTCGGAATTGGTATAATTGAGTTTTTCCACAATACTGGCACGTGTTGCTGGTCGAGTGACGATTGGAAAATGTCTGTAAAAACACCAGCCAATTGTTCAGCACAGTGCTTTAACACATGTCCACTTATTTTGTCTGGGCCTGGGCTTTTGTGTGCGTTACATCCCCTGAACAACTTCAAAACATCAGACTGTTTAACAACAACTCTGTCATTGGGAGGAGACGGCGTTGCGGAGCTGGTCCGAGTCTGCTGGGTCCGTCAWGGCGAGTTCGTACTGTCAAGGCTCAGGAGAAGWCCCAGATGCAGACAGTTTCGAAGTAACAAAAGTTTATTACAAAAACAAGRGGGCAGGCAAACGACAGGTAAAGGGCAGGCAGAGGTCAGTAATCCAGGGTGGTGTGACAAGGTACAGAGCGGCAGGCAGAATGKTCAAAACCGGGAAACCGGGAACTAGAGGAAGACAGTCGCATGGGGAAACCGCTGGTTGGCTTGACGAAACAAAACGAACTGGCAACAGACAAACAAAGAACTGGGGATAATGGGGAAGATAATGGGGAAGATAATGGGGAAGATGGGCGACACCTGGAGGGGGGTGGAGACAAGCACAAAGACAGGTGAAACAGATCAGGGTGTGACATAATGAAGTAATTCAGCAACTCAGTTCAATATGAATTCAATTTAGGATCATAACCGTTCATCATAATTATGACAATGCAAATAAATTCAGTTATCAATTATCCAATCTATAAACTCAGTCAATTTGATCTCAGGATTATCATTTTAGCAAATAATAATTCTGTTTCATACGTCATACTTCCAGGTTTGTCTTCACATGYACATATCATTTAGTTACACGTTAACCATATATCAATGGCATAATTGTCCCGTGATGATCTGCAGGGCTGTGATCATTGTCCATTGATCTAACACAACAGGTTTGGAGCGTGCGCACTAAGCCACGCTCCGCGGTAATCACTCACCATCACAGAGGGATGTAGAAAAAGCCAGGTATAGCGGAGGCGACCAGCAGCATCTTCCAACCGCGTAGGAAGTAGGCGAAGAGAGCGAGGCAGGCGTAGCCCAAGCCGAAGGCCACACTGTGGCCCAGGATGGTGTAGCTCTCGCGCGTCGACTTCCCCAGGATTTCCGACACTCCAGGACCMCCAGACAACACATTACTAGGCCCAGGAGTTAGTTTCTCCTGACAAGCAAAGACTCTGTGCCCTGGTTATAGCCTATGGCTAAAGCCTATAACTATTATTAYTGCTGTACTACAACTACTTGCCACAAAATAATGGATCACCACCACCATCACAAACCATTCAGGATGGTTGTGGTATGCATTATAGGTGAAGACTGTTTGTAGAATGCAGTATAATAACTTCCTGTGTTTGGTATTCTGACTTCTATGTACCTCTGCTGTGTAGCCTATTGGAGAACACAATTGGCAATCCTGTACTGTTGGAAGCCCCTGGTTTTTAACTGGAACATTCAAAGAGGTTGGGCAGGAAAATGAATGCCACTGCCCTAGCCTTTTGCCACACGAAACACTTATGTCACCTAATACTAGTGATGAAATGTAACTAGATATCTGGCCCACGCCCCTCAAACAGTTGAGCACACAGTACATGGGCCAGCGGACCGAGGTAGACTGGATTAGTGTGACAATTGTCCAAACAGCCATTGTACTGAAAATCACTGGCCTCMTCCCGAACCTGCAGGACACAGGCATAATATCAACACATGCATAGAAATATAATCATAAGACGTTCATTGACTTGAATAGGGATTCCCATTCTAGTAATTCCATTTCTGAACTCAAAACCTTGTGTGTGTTTAGGCTTTGGGAGCCTACTGTATCTTTTAGTGGTTGGCAGCACCAATATCGATAATATGATGTCATTATGAGCAAGTCATATCATGATATCGGTTTATCCTTCCTGTTGAACTACACATAAAAAAACATACATGACTGTTCCTGCATGCAAAAAAAWAACTCTTGGCTTCTCATTCAGAGTGGTTGGGTAGGTTTAGGCTCCCTTTGTGTGGATGTGTGTGCATACTGTTGCATGTTGATGTTTGTGTTAGTCTTAGGTCAATTTACATCCCCATGCTAGCCTCGGAATGGAACATTGGTTACATTGTGGGAGGCAACCAGTCTGTGTAGCAAGACTATCCCCATGCTATAAATCCTAGATCTGATCCTAGATCTGTGTCTAAGGCCAAACGTGAATGAACCTACCTGTCAGAGAGCTGGCCACTAAAGAAAGATCCGATCAGAAGAACTCCTAGGAAGAAGATGGAGGTGGAGAGGAGGACCTTCCATGCATTATCACACATCAACTCCCACTGCCTTTTATGCTCGCTTCGAGGCAAGCAACACTGAAGCATTCATGAGAGCACCAGCTGTTCCGGACGGCTGTGTGATCACGCTCTCCATAGTCACGGCTATATATAAATACTAAAGTAAAGTACAGATACCTCCAAAAACGACTTAAGGAGTACTTTAAAATATTTTTACTTAAGTACTTTACACCACTGCCAAAACTGCAGCATTCGGTCAAATAACAGCTCAATCAGCTGTTCGATTTCACTCACCAGCATATCAGCTGAGCCAGGAACACAGTCAAACAGAATAGAAAGAAGGTCCATCCCAAAGTGCTCTTCCAAGCGTTGGAGGTGAGCAGTTATCACTCGTGTGGGACACTTACTGACRCTGTTTTCTGTTATTTTATTTTCATTACACAGAAAGTCAACCAAGTCAGTTTAAAAAAAAAAACATTGTGAATGACAACAGTTCCTCTCTCAATGTGCAAAATCTTTCCAACACTCCCTCCATAACCACCCGCGATCCATCAAACATTTGGTGTGTCATCATAGTGGTCTCTTACTTGTGGTCAGACTCGCGCAGGTGGAATAAACTTAAACTTGAGTATTTTTTCAATGCTGATTTGAATGTCATTGAGAAAACCGTTTTTTTTTTGCAAACATCCTTTCTGAATTTATAAGTAATCCTCGAGGTAATCTAGTTTTTCAAAAGTATCTCTCATCAGATTACAATATTTTAGCTGGTAACGTAACAGTTATAGTTTTTGTAATCCCATACATGTAATCCGTTACTCCCCAACCCTGTTTATGACCTAAATTCCCTGCTGCAGTATACAGTATATTAATATAAATTCTCCCGCAGCCTCATTCAGGCGACCCCAAGTCAAGTTTCAAAGCCATGCAACTATCCTGCACCATTCCCAGTGTCACGATCGTGTGGAGAGACGGACCAAGGCGCAGCGTGATTGGAGTTCCACATCTTCATTCCAAAGTGAAACTTAAGCAAAACAAAATATATCAACAAACGAACAACAAAACGTGACTACGTGGTGCACAAACACAAAACAATATCACACAAACACAGGTGGGAAAAATATCTACTTAAATATGCTTAAAGATCTACTTAAAGATCCCCAATTAGAGACTACGATTACCAGTTGCCTCTAATTGGGAATCATACAAAACACTAACATAGAAAATATAAACTAGAACACAACATAGAAATTATAAGCTAGAATGCCCCCTAGTCACGCCCTGACCTACTACGTCATAGAGAAACAATGGCTCTCTATGGTCAGGGTGTGACACCCAGAAAGTTGTGGGAAGGTTGTATGCAAAATAACCATAGGACAACCACGCTCTCACCAAGCTCTAAAAAACATATGGTTCTCAGAACATTATGTGCTAGCTGGGTAGCCACCTAGCAATTGTATTATTAAGTTGGCTTTAGCTAGCCAGATATTTCCCAATCACCGAAACGTAACTAGCTACCAAGCCATTTCAGGCTATCAATCAAGTTAGAGCAGCTTGTCTATTTATTATAGCGGGCAGGCCTGCTTGCAAGGTTGATAGACTTTAGAAAATACAAAAATTGCTGTAATTCTTGGGTTATGATATTATATACCAGTGTGTCAGTTGTACTACACTCCTAAGGCATAAAAGTTATTAACCCTTTAAGTGGCACACCAATAAATAAATATCAGAAAAAGAAAAAAATTCTGAAAAATATGTGCATTTAGCTTCAATATAGGACATACAGTGCATTCGGAAAGTATTCAGACCCCTTCCCTTTTTCTACATTTTGTTATGTTACAGACTTATTCTAAAATGGATTAAATKTAAAAGTTCCTCATCAATCTACACGCAATACCCCATAACGACAATGCAAAAACAGGATTTTAGACATTTCTGCAAATTTATATATWTTTTTTAACAAACTTATTTACATAAGTACTCAGAGCCTTTGCGATGAGACTCAAAATTGAGCTCAGGTGCATCCTGTTCCCATTGATCATCCTTGAAATGTTTCACAAAGCCCTGACCTCAATCCCATAGAAAATTTGTGGGCAGAACTGAAAAAGCATGTGTGAGCAAATTGAGTGTATGTAAACTTCTGACCCACTGTGAATGTGATGGTCGAAATAAAAGCTGAAATAAATAATTCTCTCTACTATTATTCTGACAATTCACATTGTTAAAATAAAGTGGTGATCCTAACTGACCTAAAACGGGGAATTTTTATTAGGATTAAATTGTGAAAAACTGAGTTTAAATGTATTTGGCTAAGGTGTATGTAAACTTCTGACTTCAACTGTATATTAACAACATTACTTTTTCATCATAAATATTAGAATTATCCAAACCACAAGCTAGAACTAGCACATTTTAATTTCACTGGAAGAATCGAGAAGTTTCGACTTCCTGTGTATTTGTTTGCTCATAGTGAACCACAAAGTCCAGAATTCATAGCGAATGCAGATACCGCCCGCTAAGGTAGATGGGGCGTGTCTACAAACTTGGATAATGGCATTGTGCACTTCGAACGAACAACACACATCAATCTGAGAACTTCTGTTGGCAAGATTTTTTTTGACAGTGTCAAAATGTTAATATCAGCTTTAATATTGCAGATAGATTGTAGCTTCCATCAATGTAATTGTCTGCATTATTTCCAATCCCCCATATATTTTTGGGGAAATGTATATATTTTTTATATACAGTACCAGTCAAAAGTTTGGACACACCTACTCATTCAAGGGTTTTTCTTTAGTTTTACTATTTTGTACATTGTAGAATAATAGTGAAGACATCAATAGTATGAAATAACACATGGAATCATGTAGTAACCATAAAAAGTTTTAAACAAATTAAAATATATTTTACATTTGAGATTCTTCAAAGTAGCCACCCTTTGCCTTGATGACAGCTTTGCACCCTCTTGGCATTCTCTCAACCAGCTTCACCTGGAATGCTTTTCTAACAGTCTTGAAGGAGTTCTCACATATGCTGAGTACTTGTTGGCTGTTTTTCCTTCACTCTGCGGCCCAACTCATCCCAAACCATTTCAATTGGGTTGAGGTCGGGTGATTGTGGAGGCCAGGTGATTTGATGCAGCACTTCATCACTCCCCTTCTTGGTCAAATAGCCCTTACACAGCCTGGAGGTGTGTTGGGTCATTGTCCTGTTGAAAAACAAATGATAGTCCCACTACGTGCAAACCAGATGGGATGGTATATCGCTACAGAATGCTGTGGTAGCAATGCTGGTTAAGTGTGCCATGAATTTTACATGAATCACAGACAGTGTCACCAGCAAAGCACCCCCACACCATCACACCTCCTCCTCCATGCTTCACGGTGGGAACTGCACATGCGGAGATCAACAATTCACCTACTCTGCGTCTCACAAAGACACGGCGGTTGGAACCAAAAATCTCACATTTTGACTCATCAGACCAAAGGACAGATTTCCACCGGTCTAATGTCCATTGCTCGTGTTTCTTGGCCCAAGCAAGTCTCTTCTTCTTATTGGTGTACTTTAGTAGTGGTTTCTTTGCAGCAAATCGACCATGAATGCCTGATTCACGCAGTCTCCTCTGAACAGTTGACGTTGAGATGTGTCTGTTACTTGAACTCTGAATAATTTATTTGGGCTGCAATTTCTGAGGCTGGTAACTCTAATGAACTTATCCTCTGCAGCAGAGGTAACTCTGGGTCTTCCTTTCCTGTGGTGGTCCTCATGAGAGCCAGTTTCATCATAGTGCTTGGTGGTTTTTGTGACTCAAATTTTCCGGATTGACTGACCTTCACGTCTTAAAGTAATGTCTTAAAGTTCTCTTTGCTTATTTGATCTGTTCTTGYCATAATATGGACTTGGTATTTTACCACATGGCTATCTTCTGTATACCAACCCTAACTTTTCACAACACAACTGATTGGCTCAAACGCATTAAGAAGGAAAGAAATTCCACAAATTAACTTTTAACAAGGCACACCTGTTAGTTAAAATGCATTCCATGTGACTACCTCATGAAGCTGGTTGAGAGAATGCCAAGAGTGTGCAACGCTGTCATCTACTTTGGCTACTTTGAAGAATCTCAAATATAAAATATATTTTTAATTGTTTTACACTTTTTTGGTTACTACATGATTCCACATGTGTTATTTCATTGTTTTGACGTATTCACTATTATTCTACAATGTACACACTGTGATTATATTACTGAGTGTTTAGAATCACAAGTTCATGTTAAAATATTTGTAAAAATGAAGGACAATTGTTGCCTATGTTCAGCAGCATTGTTCAATGTGTCGTTAGAAACCACTAGATGGTGCAAGTACATTATAAACAAAGTGTCTGCGCCATAATGATTTCCGTCGTAAACATCCAGAAACATAACCAATTTCATCAAGCTCAGTAGCCTATAGAAGCCAAAGAACTTCTTCTCATATTGTTAAATATCATGGTCAAAACCTCCATGTTGGAAACCAGCTGTTTGTTTTTCATCAAGCAAACTCTGAAGGCCCAGGAGCTATAATGTATTCACACTATAATATGTCCTTTAATGCCTGCCTTCTTTATTATACAGTTTCATAATGCTTGATCTACAACTACATATAATGCAATGTGATATGCTTATACAGTTGAAGTCGGAAGTTTACATACACCTTAGCCAAATACATTTAAACTCAGTTTTTAACAAATCCTGACATTTAATCCTAGTAAAAATTCCCTGTCTTAGGTCAGTTAGGATCACCACTTTATTTAAAAATGTGAAATGTCAGAATAATAGTAGAGAGAGTGATTTATTTCAGTTTTGATTTCTTTCATCACATTCCCAGTGGGTCAGAAGTTTACATACACTCAATAGTATTTGGTAGCATTGCCTTTAAATAGTTTAACTTGGGTCAAACATTTCGGGTAGCCTTCCACAAGCTTCCCACAATAAGTTGGGTGAATTTTGGCCCATTCCTCCTGACAGAGCTGGTGTAACTGAGTCAGGTTTGTAGGCCTCCTTGCTCGCACACACTTTTTCAGTTCTGCCCAAAAATGTTCTATAAGATTGAGGTCAGGGCTTTGTGATGGCCTCTCCAATACCTTGACTTTGTTGTCCTTAAGCCA
>NC_036859.1:6716560-6741277 GCF_002910315.2 Salvelinus sp. IW2-2015 | reverse complement strand
AGGCCTTGAAGTACATCCACAGGTACACCTCCAATTGACTCAAATTATGTAAATTAGCCTATCAGAAGCTTCTAAAGCCATGACATCATTTTCTGGAATTTTCCAAGCTGTTATGGCACAGTCAACTTAGTGTATGTAAACTTCTGACCCACTGGAATTGTGATACAGTGAATTATAAGTGAAATAATCTGTCTGTAAACAATTGTTGGAAAAATGACTTGTGTCATGTGTCAATGTTGATGTCCTAACCGACTTGCCAAAACTATAGTTTGTTATCAAGAAATTTGTGGAGTGGTTGAAAAACGAGTTTTAATGACTCCAATCTAAGCGTATGTAAACTTCGGACTTCAACTGTATATGTTTATAACCTTTGGGGGGAGCTATAGTCCAGTCTAGTCCAGTTAGTCATCACTTGTTTCACATGGCAACCCACTGTAGGTCATTTCTCTCCATACCCATATACTCCCCTTCAATCCCTCAATGGACAGGTGGGTAACCATGGTGACGGCACTCTGTTCAGCGCCATAGCGATGCCCTTTGAGCCCTGGAGAGGTGACCTTTGGCCTGAGGGTCATCAGCAAGGGTCAGGGGGTCAGCACTGGCCAGAGGGGCGGTTAAAGCACTTCACTGATTGGCTATCATTTGCCCTGGCGATAGCCTCATCGATATAATTGCAGTATTGACCAATTGGCCACTCGTACACTGTCCATAACACCTTATCCACTTTACAGGGCTAAGGTGTAGTGGGTAAGTCGGTATGTATAATGTTTATGGGATTGGTAAATTCAACAACTGCAGCACTTCTGTTGAACGTGTCTGTTTTGGGTCTGTGTGTCTTGTGAAAATATTTTGCTATTGTGATCATACAAGGTTTTTATTCAATGATTACCTGGTGAATGAATAACCCACTATGGTTACAGGTGCAGGGTGGGCAACTCAGGTCCTAGAGGAATGCAGTGTGTGCACAGTTTTGTGATTCATTGATAATATTCCTCAATTCAGAAAACGTCTCTCGTTTGAATCATGTGTGTTACAGCTGAGCCAGAACAAAAAACCTGTACGTCTAGCAACCCAAGACATTCAGGTACGTGTGGTACCGTAGTAGCCTACAGCCTAAAGGAAATCCTGTCTGACCATATAAAGCAGTGTGATCTCATCCCAGCCCTTCTTCCTTCCTTCTTCCTGATGATTTATGCCCCCCTGAGCAGATGGCTTGTCAATATCAACATTTTAATCTTACAGGCAGCATGGTGATGCAGACAGCCCCATGGACGAGCTCCGAGCAGAGGCGTTACGAGCCTGAGGGGTGGATGTATGCAGGGAGAAGGGGAAGGAGATAGAGTTGTCGTTAGACAAGGACAGAGAAAGGGAAGAAGGCTGAAAGAGAAATGAAAGAAGGATGAGAGAGATTAAATGAAACATAGGGAATATAATAAGAGGCTTGAGAGAGAGAGAGATGGAGGAAACACTGCAGGCTGTATTCACTTTTTTAACAGTGAAGATGAAAAGTACATTAATCTATTCTCTCTTCAATCCCATTCGTCAAGTATCAAATGGATGGTCTGAGAAACATACTCCCATTGTTTGAGAAATGCCTGAACTCAGCAGAATCCCTAACGATAATGGCCAAGTGAACACTGGGCTAAAATGCATGTCAAATCCATCATTCTCAGCCATCAAATCTCCGGGCTTCTTCAGGGCGAGGATGTCGGAGAACAGTGATTTATTGGGGAGAAGTGCTTTCTTATTTTACTGCAGTAATACAACCATGTCCTCCACTGACCTTTTTGGGTACCAGGCTAGTAAAAACACTTCCGGTCCAGGGGGCCTGACATTTAACATGATGGGCTACTCGATAACCATCCCCTCCCCATCCCCTCCACATCCATCTCCAGGGCTCAGAGGTATTTTTTACAATACCCCCTGACCCTTAACCCCTCAACTCTGACCTCAACCACATGGTCTAGATTACACTGGGGAGCGACAAACCTTGCACCCCACCTCCTCTCTCTCCCCGTTGTCATCTTTGCTTCCCTGGGTTGATTGATTTATGATATAACTCCCCTCCTATCTGTTTGTTATTAATAGTTTTGCCTGATCTTCCTATCTATCTGTTTRGAATACCAAGAAACCACAGGAGGATGGTGGCACCTTAATTGGGGAGAACCGGCTTGTGGAAATGGCTGGAGTGGACTTAGTGGAATGGTATCAAATACATCAAACACGTGTCTTCCATTTGTTTGATGCCATTCCATTTACTCCATTCCAGCCATTATTTTGAGCCGTCCTCCCCCCAGCAGCCTCCACTGTAAGAAACCTACTCTGGGCTGTCAAGGGTCTGGGCTGGTCAGGCTGGGCTGTGGGAGGGGGGTGGGACTATTGGCTTTTCATTGGAAAAGAGGAGAAATACTTGCACACAATGTAAATGGTCCCATAGTTTTATTATCAACATTAGCTTTTTTTTCTACTTTCAATGTATCAACATAAACATTGCACCTGTAATCATATATAATTTCCCTTCTCACACACACCACCCTCATCTCCAGCCTGGTCTCATAGACTAGAAGTAACATAGTAAACGTAATTCCGTGACACTCAAATTAGTATGATCTGTTGAGTTTGCTATGGCTACATAAGACAGAAGGTTACTTAAGGCAAAAATTAACGTAGGGTGGTTAGTCGGGGTGGATGGGTAGGCGTATAATGTGAATGTCTAGCAAACCAAAGGTTTACGTGTTTGAATCTCATCATGGACAACGTTAGCATTTTATATAATTATAAACTTTTCTACTACTTACTACTTTTTCGCTACTTTGCAACTACTTCCCCAAAACCTACCCATAATCCTTTAACTTAACTCCCAATCCTAACCTTAACCTTAACCTCTAAACTTAACCTCTAACCCCTAGCCTAGCTAACGTTAGCCACCTAGCTAACATTAGCCACAACAAATTGGAATTCGTAACATGTCATACATTTGGCAAATTCATAACGTATTGTAAGAATTTCAATTCGTAACGTATCATATGAAATAGATGATGGACATCCAAAAATGAATACATTACGTACGAAACGTAACATATCATACTAATTGGAGAGTCAAGGATTTACATTTACTATGTTACGTCTACCCCTGAGTCCAGGTTGTCTTCTCATATACACTCTCTCCAATCCCCAATACAAGCTAAATGCATACCCAAATACAACCTTTCCTTTGGTCTCCTGTCTTTCAATCTGATACACAATCTATCTTTCAATACCTCAGAGATGGACTCTGACAGACTTTGGAGTATTTGACCAGGTATTTGACAAGGTTTGGTCCAGTGAACATTCGGGTCTACAGGAATCCTGTGATGCTGTGCTTTGTTAAGCACCTGCTCTGCATAGAATTCAATAGCTTTCCTCTCTCTTCACGACAGAAATGATTTCAGCTACTGGATCTGCAAAGAGGCCAAAACACCTGTGCCACCAATTAACCATATTTTCCTCTCCAACAAACAAAGGCATATATCTTTCACTCTCTCTCTCTCTCTCTCTCTCTCTCTCGCTCTCGCTCTCGCTCTCGCTCTCGCTCT
Organism: Salvelinus sp. IW2-2015; assembly: GCF_002910315.2. Classification (NCBI taxonomy): domain Eukaryota; kingdom Metazoa; phylum Chordata; class Actinopteri; order Salmoniformes; family Salmonidae; genus Salvelinus; species Salvelinus sp. IW2-2015. The sequence goes on along the minus strand of NC_036859.1, from coordinate 6,737,702 downwards.
CGCTCTCTCCTTTTTCTAGTTTAAAACGATTTTATTCAGACCCATACATACATGAATAGCCTGGAAAGCACCTGATGTGTGTGTGTTTGCGCCTGCTGCATCCATGCATGCATTTGTGTGTGCCTTTATATGGGATTCCAGACAGAGCAGAAATATGAGCATTTCCCAGCTCCCTTCCAATTCAGAGGGTTATTTGTCATCGGCAGAGTAAAGGATTTTTAAAAGTCAACCCAGGGCCCACCCCCTCCCTATCCCCCTCTCTATCCCCCTCTCTTTCCCACTATCCCCCTGACACTCGCCAGCTGAGATCAATAGGTTATTGATCAACTCTCTCTATCGCCAGCCCACCAGACTAATCACCTTAACACCAGCCCAACTCTCTCTTTCTCCAACTCTCTGTATCTCTCTCCCCATCTCTGTCTATGTTCATCGCTCTCTCTCTGTCCACCTCTCTCTCCTTCTCCATTTCTCCCTCTCCATAACACACAGTCGGAAATACCTACACAACCATATTCATTGTTATGAGCTCTCGGAGCAAATGCTGAGGGATTTTTGTGCATTGATATATGCCGAGTGTCAAAACCAACCTCATACTGAAGAGGAAGGTAGTATCTACAGTATGTATCCCTTCATAAGACTTACAGTATAGATATTGTATATGCCCAACAAACATCTGGGGCCAACTGGCCATGCATTATCTAATCAAATAAAAAATGCAAGCATTCTCTATCCCCCTCCTCTCTCACTTCATACATCCCTCCCTCCATTTCTCGCATTCTGTCTTTGTTCGTGGGCAAAATCGATAGGCGTATGAAACAGACATATTTTTCTGCCTCTCGTAGTAGCCGACCAGGGGAAAAGGTTGGTGGAGGAGCAGACATGTTAGATTAGGGTGAGGAATTGGGTGAAAAAAAACATACATTTTGTTTGTTTACATAATGTTATGTATTTACCTTCTTTATAAATGTTGTAGAGCTTGTTTGGGGGTCTTGGAAATATTCAGCACTTTATAGAAATTCTACTGTATTCGCATGACTTACATGTATTTGCAGTAATTTCCTAAATATGCAGCACCGCACATACTGTAGTGATCCTATTTTATCTTACTAGCCTAACCATTCTCTAGGGTAGGCTATCTCAGTAGCCTACCCTAGGCTTCCTCTCTTTTAATTGACCTGCACTGATGTGACGGAATGGTGAAAGTAAATCCCTGCCACAGAAAGCATCCACATTGGTTTCACCTTCCCTGTGACTATTGGGACGCACTGTATTTGACTCAACAACATGGTCCAGTTGTGTCAACATTCCTCTCTCCTATTGGCCAGGCACTGTTCAATTATCTAACGACAGGACTTTTTATTGGTCCGTGAGACTCAAGGGTATGAACGGGGTTATATTTTCAGGTGATGTTGAAGGATCAATGTGTCCCTGTTGGGCTTCGCAGTGCTGGGAGTGTAACGCTACTGTAAATCTGATTGGTTAGGCCTCTGTATGGAGAAGATAAGATATTCCCGTGTTCCCTAAACTAGACACAGCTAATCAGATAAGCCTCTGGAGAGATGGAGGATGACCTGTGACCTATAGGAATAAAACGGTTTAGTCGATATCCCCATCGGGATTAAAGAATTGGTATGGTTGGGCATTTGAATGGGCATGTTGTGATCTGCCCAGTATATGCCTATCTGTCTGGGAACAATATGGTTGGAGGAATGGAAGATCCTCCTTTCCTCACCCCATACCCCCATCCCAGTCCTTACTGTATATTCATATACACGTGCACATGTGTATGAGTGCGCGCTCACAAGCCCGCATACACAAGCATGCGCACACAATCATAAGCGCGCGCACACACCTTCCTTGAGGAATCGATCGACTATTCCGTCTCAATCCATCTCTCCCTCTGTTACTTAGCAACCAGTGCCTCAGTGGAGCTAAAGGTTGTGGGAGTTTTATGCCAGTGTATTTTCAGTAAATAAAGTAGATATTATTCATATCAACGCCAGATACTTCATGTATGCTCCAGTATGCTTTATTCTAAAGTGGGTGTACTGTATATATTTATTGATTGTTCGTGTGGACTGTTATTTATTCCACAGGATATATTTCCAAAAATATTTTACAGAGAACCCTGTTCTCAACAGGATCTTAACTTTGAACAAAATTACAGAGCAACCTATTGAACCGGCAACTAATGACATACAGGCCAAATGGAAAGCGTTCCTCTACTCTAGGAGCTGATCAATCGTCAGTATTGTGGAATAATTGAATGGAGAAAGCTGATCCGAGAGCAGCGCTGCCTTTCTTTCGATCCTATCAGTAGCAACACATGCCGCAACGACGCACTTTCTCTCTGCGTGATGTTTTGGGAAACACATGTAACATCTTCGGCGGTTAGGAAAGATGCATCGTTACTCTCGTAAGCCTAAATCCCGTTGCTATTGGGAAACCGGGCCTAGATCAATAAATCATTTAATACAAAGATGGATGAAGGAAGGACAAAATGGGGAAAAAAATATTTGATTTAATTTAATGGAGACAACAGGAAATTATGATCATGACATACAAGCAATACTGAAGTGCTGGTTGAAAGGTACGAAGCCTCTCTTCTCATACCCCCTCCCTCCCCCAAAATCCTCATTCATTCAATATAATTGAAATCCTTCTGCCAAAATAGTTCACATGCACATACATTTCTGAATTGTCCAATTGTTCTAATAATTTTTTCTAATATTTGGTCATTTGCTGATAATGAGATAAAAGAATGATGAGAAAAAGAATGTCATACCAAGGATAATTTTGCTATTTGATTTTGAATTTTAAGACCCCTTAAAGTATAAAAAAAGATTTWAAAAAGATTTTGATGAAAAATTGTATTTGGCCTTACTGCTATTAGCCCATACAAACGCATTGAATAACAGATTCACTACATGGAACAACAGATAGTCCCCCCCMAAAAAAATCTAAAGGGAGTTTGTTCTGAGAGATATAAGAAAGATCTGGAAACATTGTGTTTAACCCCTTGTTTTTGTGACTAAACAGTCTCCTTATATACACTATATATACAAAAGTATGTTATTTCAGGCTATTTCAGCCACACCCATTGCTGAAAGGTATGTAAAATCAAGCACACAGCCATGCAATCTCCATAGCCAAAAATTGGCAGTAGAATAACCTTACTGAAGAGCTCAGTGACTTTCAACGTGGCACCATCATAGGATGCCACCTTTCCAACAAGTCAATTCGTAAAATTTCTGCTCTGCTAGAGCTGCCCCGGTCAACTGTAAGTGCTGTTATTGTGAAGTCGTGAATTGGTAGGCCACACAAACTGACCGAATGAGACCGCCGAGTGCTGAAGCGCGTAGTGCGTAAAAATCGTCTGTCCTCGGTTGCAACACTCACTACCGAGTTCCAAACTGGCTCTGGAAGCAAGGTCAGCACACAAACTGTTCGTCGGGAGCTTCATGAAATGGGTTTCCATGGCCAAGCAACAGCACACAAGCCTAAGATCATCATGCGCAATGCCAAGAGTTGGCTGGAGTGGTGTAAAGCTCGCCACCATTGGACTGGAGCAGTGGAAATCTGTTCTCTGGAGTGGTGAATCACACCTCATCATCTGGCAGTCCGACGGACGAATCTGGGTTTGGCGGATGCCAGGAGAATACTACCTTCCCCAATGCATAGTGCCAACTGTAAAGTTTGGTGTAGGAGGAATAATTGTCAGGGGCTGTTTTTCATGATTCGGGCTAGGCCCCTTAGTTCCATTGAAGGGAAATCTTAACGCTACAGCAGACAATGACATTCTAGATGATTCTGTGCTTCCAACTTTGTGACAACAGTTTGGGGAAGGCTCTTTCCTGTTTCAGCATGACAAAGAGAGGTCCATACAGAAACGGATTGTCGAGATTGGTGTGGAAGAACTTGACTGTTCTGCACAGATCCCTGACCTCAACCTCCTCGAACACCTTTGGAATGAATTGGATTGCCGACTACGAGCCAGGCCTAATCGCCCAACATCAGTGCCCGACCTCACTAATGCACTTGTGGCTGAATGGAAGCAAGTCCCCGCAGCAATGTTCCAACATCTAGTGGAAGCCTTCCCAGAAGAGTGGAGGCTGTTATAGCAGCAAAGGGGGGACCAACTCCATATGAATGCCCAYGATTTTGGAATGCGATGTTCGACGAGCAGGTGTTCTCATACTTTTGGTCATGTAGTGTACTTCCATTCGTTTTTTCGACTGGTACCGGGGGACCTTCAGATGAGTCTTTTGAGGCCTGTGGGTGTCCTAGAGGAAAACAACCGACATGTACATGTTCTTGAGAGTCTCATCTTTCCATAGAGGGTTCATAATAGTTTGCAGGCCGCTACAGACGATTGTTTGATCTGACACCGCTCTAGCTCTGTCACCTAGTGTTACATAGGAGGATGTGGTGGATTGAGACGCATCCAATGCAAAAAAAAACATATCTTTAGTTTAAACTGATGGATTTTAATGGGGATTGCTTTCTTATACGAGTTTTATTTCCGCGGGGGCGCGGACATCACCTTATAACAACCTGTGATTTAAACTTAAAACATGTACACTTCCGTTCAAATGTTAGGGGTCACTTAGAAATGTCCTTATTTAAAAAAAGAAAAACACATTTTTGGTCCATTAAAATAACATCAAATTGATCCCAAATACAGTGTAGACATTGTCAATGTTTTAAATGACTATTGTAGCTGGAAACAGCTGATTTTTTAATTTAATATCTACATAGGGGTACAGAGGCCCATTATCAGCTACCATCACTCCTGTGTTCCAATGGCACGTTGTGTTAGCTAATCCAAGTTTATCATTTTAAAAGGCTAATTGATCATTAGAAAACCCTTTTTTGCAATTATGTTAGCACAGCTTAAAACTGTTGTTCTCATTAAAGAAGCAATAAAACTGGCCTTCTTTAGAATAGTTGAGTATCTGGAGCATCAGAATGGCCAGAAACAAAGAACTTTCTTCTGAAACTCATCAGTCTATTCTTGTTTTGAGAAATGAAGGCTATTCCATGCGAGAGATTGCCAAGAAACTGAAGATCTCATACAACGCTATGTACTACTCCCTTCACAGAACAGCGCAAACTGGCTCTAACCAGAATAGAAAGAGGAGTGGGAGGCCCCGGTGCACAACTGAGCAAGAGAACAAGTACATTGGAGTGTCTAGTTTGAGAAACAGAAACAGTCTCAACGTCAACAGTGAAGAGGCGACTCCGGGATGCTGGCCTTCTAGGCAGAGTTGCAAAGAAAAAGCCATATCTCAGACTGGCCAATAAAAAGAAAAGATTAAGATGGGCATAGAACACGGTCACTGTACAGGAACTCTGCCGAGAAGGCCAGCATCCCGGAGTCGCCTCTTAACTGTTGACGTTGAGACTGGTGTTTTGCGGGTCCTTTATATTTTGCGAGTCCTTTATATTTAAAAACTTGAGTCTCAAGCTAGGCTATATGATAACACTAGTAATAGGCCAGTTGTAGCCCATTACTAGTGAGGCACATCGGAGCATAAATTGAGATAACTTTCACTGGACTGATGGTCGTGTCTCAGCGGAGGGAGGGAGAGAGTGCGAGTTGAAGTGAAAAAGGGTGTTTCATGATTTCTAAAAGTGTTGAATAAAACCAGTGTCTCTTGAATGTACTTAAATTGTTTTTAAGGCCCTCAATTAGATCAATGCAATCAGTGATTGATATATAGGGGGACTGGAGGCCCTTATTGGGAAATCACTGATATCAAATAATTTGGCAAATGCTCCAATGTCGGTTTCTTGGAAAAATTTAACAGTGAGCTTTGTTTGGCCATTTTACTTGTTTTAGCCAAGTTGGTTAGTGAGTCTTAGCTAGCTAGCTAACGCTGAGTATCCTACACAGTGTAGCCTAGCCTACACAGAGATAGCTACTGTTTACTGCAATGGTATTAGTGCGAAGTGACATGGGCCAGAACCCGCCCATTATTTGGAAATTGATCAGCTGATTGTTTTTTTATTTATTTTTTTACACATTTTTTTTTCTCCAGTAAATAATCAAGCATAATTCAAATAACAGTCATATCCCAGTCTGCTGTGCCCACATGCTTCAAGAAGGCAACCATTGTTCCTGTTCCCAAGAAAGCTAATGTAACTGAACTAAATGACTACCGCCCCGGAGCACTCAATTCTGTCATCATGAAGTGCTTTGAGAGACTAGTCAAGGACCATATCACCTCCACCCTACCTTATACCCTAGACCCACTCCAATTTGCTAAGCGCCCCAATAGGTCCACAGACGATGCAATCGCCATCACACTGCACACTGCCCTATTCCATCTCAACAAGAGGAATACCTATGTAAGAATGCTGTTCATYGACTACAGCTCAGCATTTAACACCATAGTACCCTCCAAACTCACCATTAAGCTCGAGACCCTGGGTCTCGACCCCGCCCTGTGMAACTGGGTCCTGGACTTTCTGACGGGCCGCCCCCAGGTGGTGAGGGTAGGTAACAACATCTCCACCCCGCTGATCCTCAACACTGGGGCCCCACAAGGGTGCGTTCTGAGCCCTCTCCTGTACTCCCTGTTCACCCATGACTGCGTGGCCATGCACGCCTCCAACTGAATCATCAAGTTTGCAGACGACACTACAGTGGTAGGCTTGATTACCAACAATGACAAGACGGCCTAAAGGGAGGAGGTGAGGGCCCTCGGAGTGTGGTGTCAGGAAAATAACCTCGCACTCAATGTCAACAAAACAAAGGTGATGATCGTGGACTTCAGGAAACAGCAAAGGGAGCATCCCTCCATCCACATCGATGGGACAGTAGTGGAGAAGGTGGAAAGTTTTAAGTTCCTGGGTGTACAGATCCCGGACAAACTGAAATGGTCCACCCACACAGACAGCGTGGTGAAGAAGGCGCAACAGCACCTCTTTATATTTAAAAAAAAATGTAACTAGGCAAGCCAGTTAAGAACAAATTCTTATTTACAATGACAGCCTAGGAACAGTGGGTTAACTGCCTTGTTCAGGGGCAGAACGATCAATTTTTACCTTGTCAGCTCGGGGATTTGATCGAGCAACCTTTCCGTTACTGGCCCAACGCTCTAACCACTAGGCTACCTGCCGYCGCAAMCTCATGAGGCTGAAGAAATTTGGCTTGTCACATAAAACACTCACAAACTTTTACAGGTGCACAATCGAGAGCATCCTGTCGGGCTGTATCACTGCCTCGTAYGGCAACTGCTCCGCCCACAACCGCAGGGCTCTCCAGGGGGTAGTGCGGTCTGCACAACGCATCACTGTGGGCAAACTACCTGCCCTCCAGGACACCTACAGCACCCGATGTCACAGGAAGGCCAAAAGGATCATCAAGGACAACAACCACTGCCTGTTCACCCCGCTATCATCCAGAAAGCGAGGTCAGTACAGGTGCATCAAAGCTGGGACCGAGAGACTGCAAAAACAGCTCCTATCTCAAGGCCATCAGACTGGTAAACAGCCATCACTAACATAGAGTGGCTGCTGCCAACATACAGACTCAAATCTCTGGCCACTTTAATACATGTAATAAATTGATTTAAAAAAGGTATCACTAGTCACATTAAATAATGTCACATTAAATAATGTCTACATATCCTACATTACTCATCTCATATGTATATACTGTTCAATACCATCTACTGCATCTTGCCTATGCTGCACGGCCATCGCTCATCCATATATTTATATGTACATATTCTTATTCATTCCTTTACATTTGTATGTATAAGGTAGTCGTTGTGAATTTGTTAGATTACTTGTTAGATATTACTGCACTGTCGGATCTAGAAGCACAAACATTTCGCTACACTCGCATTAACAGCTGCTAACCATGTGTATGTGACCAATAACATTTGATTTGATTTGAAATGTATTACATAGGCGTAAATTAAATTGATTTTATGTACAGCACTAGATTTTATGTGAGATGTCCTTCAGTGTCCTGAAAGGCATCTGCCAAATAAAATGTGTTATTATTGTTATTATCATTCTTGTTGTCAATATCTACTTATTGGCCAGTTTATTAAAAAACGAAAATGGTTTCCTCCTACAGACAGTGAGTCACATGGCCGTGGCTTGCTATATAAAGCAGGCAGACAGGCATCGAGACATTCAGTTACTGTTCGATTGAACATTAGAACGGGCAAAAACGAGTGACCTAAGCAACTTTGAGTGTGGTGTGATCGTCGGTGCCAATCTCGCCGGGTTCCAGTATTTCAGAAACGGCCGGCCTCCTGGGTTTTTCACGCACACGGCAGTGTCTAGGATTGACCAAGAATGGAGTGACAAACAAAACATGCAGTCAGCAGCAGTCCTGTGGGCGTAAACAGCTTGTTGATGAGAGGTCGAAGGAGAATGGCAAGAATCGTGCTAACTAACAGGCGTGCCACAAACAGGCAAATAACAGCGCAGTACAACAGTGGTGTGCAGAACGGCCTCTCGGAACGCACAACTCGTCGGTCCTTGTCACGGATGGGCTACTGCAGCAGATGACCACTTTGGGTTGCACTCCTATCAGCTAAAAACAAGAAGCGGCTCCAGTGGGCACGCCATCACCAACACCGGACAACTGAGGAGTGGGAAAAACATCACCTGGTCTGATGAATTCCGGTTCCTGTTGCGTCATGCTGACGGCAGGGTCAGGATTTGTCGTAAGCAGCATGAGTCCATGGGCCCATCCTGCCTGGTGTCAACGGTACAGGCTGGTGGTGGTGGTGTAATGGTGTGGTGAATGTACTCATGGCACATGTTAGTTCCCTTGATACCAAATGAGCAATGTTTCCGTACCCTGAAGAATTCAGGCTGTTCAAGAGGCAAAGGGGGGTCCGACCCGGTACCGAATAAACTGGCCAACTGAGTGTATATCCCGTTCATTTTTCCACCGCCTCCCTACTGCTTGCTTTGAATTCTATCTGATGGTGTGTGTTTAGCCCAGTGCTTGACTTGGACTGAAATAGGTGCCGGTACTCATGTTTGGTACCGGTACCTTTTATATTTAGGTGCAGGAACTCCTCAATAGTTTTSAGATAATATTCTATAGGAGGTGCAGGATCTCAAGCAGAAGAAAGTGTGAGGTGCCGGTACTCAATTCCGGTGAGCTCCTGCCCAAGTCAAGTWCTGTGCTTAGGTAAAAAGACAAATAATGTCCCGTTTGGAGCACTGAAAAGTAGTGCATAATTATTCAAATGTTTTGCTCAATCTGATTGGTGGGCCTGGCTCCCTAGTGGGTGGACCTGAGCCCACCCATGCCAATCCATGCCTATGCCCCTGGTAGGAATGTTAGCTAAGTGCATGTTAGACCATGTGTCAATACTGGTGGGATCACTAGAAAAGCAGCGTTCTCTCGGATCAGCTTTCTCCATTCAAATTTGACCTTAACATTATAATTGTTCCACATACTGATGACGGATCAGATCCTAGAGAGATGTTAGTACCTAWGGCTACAAATAGGCTATTGACGGAGCTTAATATGCTTACCCAATAATAATGCACTAAATCACAGATTCATTTGTCACACATCATGAAACACATTGAGGCAAAAATGACAGACAGTAGCCTAGTTGTAAAAYAGAACTCAGTTGATTGAACATAAAATAGATTGAAATATGATTGAAATAGCCTATATAGGCCCATGTATATTGGAATTCAGTCATCTGGGTTTTCATTTGAAACATAATTTTATCCTTCACTTGTTTGTAACAATTGCAAATATTTTTGCAACTTCGTTCTGAAGTTATCGGCAGTCACAATTAGACAGATCAGATCACAATCAGACATCTCGACGCTATGTTTAGCGGATATCTTCTGTAAATAAAGTGACGCGGAATGGAAAAAAAGRTCTAACTATGCACTTTGGCTCCTCTACAAGTGCTCTGGGTCACTCGTAGATGTACGAAGGCTATTAAGAGCCATATTACTAACAAAGGCTCGGGGAAACACCTTAACTACTGTACTAAAGATACTGTACATCGTAAGAAGCTTCTAACGAGGATCTTATTATCGAAGGCCATTGGAAACGAGGCCCTGAACTATCTCATTCAAAGCCGTTTGAACAAATAATTCGATTAAAAAAACTTTAACTTTGTCGAGTTGGTTTATTGGAGAAACTCCCCCCCCCCAAATAAATCGTTTTTTCGTTAACTATGTGAACGGTACAGGCTCCTTCTCACATCCACATACATATCTCAACGAATAATGAACACTGCACCTATCCAATATATGTCACAATGATTAAAAGGGTAGGCTAGGCCTAAATATTTATATTAAAGTTTGACCAACAATTAGCCTGTGGGTTACATAAAAAGCAACAATAAACCTAATAATTCATGAAATCAGCATTTTGTAATAACCAAAAATAATTTGACACTGATATTGTCACACAGCCAAACCTACAGCAAATAACACTGCATTCKTTTAGGTAGACAACCTAAACATATTCTTCAACGAATCTAGCAACTTCAAATGAATCAACTTCAAATGAGTTGTTTATCTAAACAGATCCATTTAACAACCTTTAGRTTTCTATTCACTGGATATTGATTACCAATCGCATCGATAGGACATAGGCCACGCTGATCAGTATTCTGCCCACAGTCCGTCGGTCGTTGCACTCCAAAAGCAATCCCCTGTTATGACGAAAAGCAGAGACGGTAGCGTAAACATGTGGAAGTCCGTTTTTTATACTTCAGACACCACCAAGACCTAGAGCGCAATTATTGCTAATTTATTGTGTTATAACTATAGGCCTAAATATAATGTGTGAGAGGCAATATCTCGATATCATACGGATGTAGGCCTATCAAAATAAATAGAGCAACCAACCTAGCCCCACACACCTACATACAAATATACTTTCCCGTTTCCGGAAAATAGACTATGAAAAACAAAAAATAAACTATGAACACAAAATTGATTTCATAGACGAGGGATTAGGCTTACTTACTGTTTTTTTTAGGAAATAACCATGCCGAACATTGAGAAGTGTTTGAATTTGGTCAATAAATCGAATGAGTAAATTAATTGATTTAAAAAATATATATAATTAAGTACCAGTACTACCCATAAGGAGGAAGATTTGTGTGGTTAAAAAATTAACGTTTATTCAGTTTTATTTATTAGTAACTAGAGTCTCCTATTCCAAAACTAATAATGATTCCAAATTATGTTTAATACGATTTAATATGGATAATATTATAAATAGAATACACATTTATTTTTTTTACCTTTCAAAACAACAGGTTGACTCTCGTGGTTTCTAAAAGCACTGTATTATTCGCTAGAAGACTTATAAAAATATACATTAGCCTAAATAAAATCTAAACTAAATATTTTCTACTAAAGCTGAAAAAACTTTTAGCAGAATATCTTTATAAATAAGGAGGCCTGCCAGTATATTAATCAAAAGGAATTCAAATATTTTTTTAAGGCCCAAACATTTATGCATTGCCTAGATAACACAGATGCTCAAACTTCTAGTTGACTTTTTCTATCTATTTTCCACACACAAGGGTTTTCCTGACGTAACATTTCAATTGGTTAGTTCCATCTTACCAGCCAGACAACACTGACAACAGGTGCCCGTAAAACTCACAGCTGGAATCTGTGTCTTCTGATGTCATCTGATGTCTTCATCTCCGGAAATCTTCGTTCAACGGATACCATTTGTTGATATCAAAATGGGTGTGCTGTTCAATTGTATATATGAAGTGTTTCTAACAAATTCCTTTGAGATGTACTGTTCAATTTTAACTTCATTTTATCCCATCTAAATGTAAGATTCAATATATTTTCAGAAGGGCCATGGTCACATGAGAGACAAGTGTGCAGCCATCGTGCAATCAAAAGTGATCTAATTCATGAACAGGATTATTAAACTAAATTAMTTTATTGTCAAAGAGACAATCTTACATAGTTGCATCCTTATATGCGTATCATTTCTATAAATTCTGCACAAAAAAAGTTATGTACAGCATTTGTGCGGTAGTCATATGTATTTTGTCTACTAGGGCGTACGTAGTTCTTGTCACAACCAACAAATAAAATACGTACAAAATAAGTCCATTGGAACTGATAGGCCTATCTGTATTTGGTTCAGTGTCCATCTGCCACACTTTAAATCACACATCACATTTTACCGTAGTTATTCAAAATGTATTTTATTTTGCAATACAGTGAGCATCAAAATAAAGAGTGGATTGGACATGTTTCCGTATCACAGTGCTGTGTTGTGGACAGGAAAGAAACATCAAGATTCGATAGCCTCTCAGTACATCAAAGAACTAGCACATACAACAGGGCCAGAAAACAACTATTTCAAACGTGTAGAAAGTGCAAACGAGCTGGGTCATATAGCTACARGTCCATGGTCTAAAGCTGAATTTCAACTTCCACAAAGGGCGCGCACACACACGCGCACGCACACACACACAAACACACACACACCTACACATACAGTACCCTATAGCGCCTCAGAGCCAATACCCAGGGTGAAGAAGCGTTGTGCATGCCGAGGTAACCGATTCTCTGGCTATCCAACGGGCATTTATTTCCTGGTTGCAGTGGGTCATCGATAGAGGGAGAGTAAGGGAACCCGGGGAGACACGTTCAGACACCGCATGCTTTTTAGAAGCTGCAACAGTGTGACCAGTGAAACCTCTACCTATACCCACTTTATTCAGGATAAGGCCTATACGCTTCAATGTATGGTCTATTGCCTGGTATTTCCTTATATTGTATGATCAAATGGGAATTACATAATATTTACCAAATAAAAACTATTTTGTTTATTTCAAATTTAATGGAGAAACGACTGTGSTGAATTCTCTGAAATAAGTAACCAGAAAGTAGGCCTTTGTAAATCATGAAAATACAATCTGAAACCGGACTGTTAAAATGAAGTTCCCAAATACAAGCAATTATAATACAATTGTAATGTTGCATACGCAAATGCTATAAACAAGTATTACGATTATGATTATTATTTGTATTATTATATATATTTGATTATTTTCCAGTCTGTCCTGCTAAATTAATGAAGGTTAGTAGGATGGAATCTTACGGTCACAAGTTAAATAAATATCTGAAAACAATATAAACGTGTTTTTGCGCGAGATCAGAACTATAAAAGAGCCTTTTATATAGAAGAACCAACTTGTTTATTAAGTCTACGTTCACGTGTCCCTCCTGTCTTTTGTGACGAACAAATATCTCGACGTACCATCCGAGTGAACCTCAGAATGCTGGCTGGAGATGAGAGGGAAACGATTCAGAACAGGAGACCTTCCTCTCTTTTTCCTTACCATCGCCATGCACGGCGTTAGGATCCTAACTTTGTGACCTCTCCATCCCTCCACCCCTTAACAGGGCCAGGCCACGTCATTAATCTCTGTCAATCAATACATTGATCAGGTTTATCACTAAGCGCATAAATGCCAAACCATTCACTCCGTGGGAAACAAAGTTTATTTAGAAGGGGCACTTGTGTGCCGAGTGAATAAAATGTAATTGTGCATATACTGCAGTGAAGTACTCAGAGAGATATATTGTTATTTTTACATTGAAATCTCTCTCTCTCACACACACACACACACACACACACACACACACACACACACACACACACACACACACAGGTGCATGCCTTGAAGTCCTTATATACTCCTCACACACCACTACAGTGTGGTCTGTCTGTGAATCCCACACGACTATCATGCGCGTAACCGACACAGTTCTAAATACACAGGGGGCGCGCTCACATACACACTGACACGCGGCTCAGCCAGTTTTCAGTGGAAGCGCTGTTGGACAAGGGATGAGATATAGCCTACGAGCGCCTATAACACAGGACACCAACACATGTAACGTGGACGAGGACTATACTCGATATTTAACCACATTGGATCAAGATAAACTATTTACAAAAAACATGTTGGATTGACTGGGGAAAAACTCGTTTGGTAATATTATCGCTCCAGGAAAGCGAGAGGGAGGAGAGTGAGCGCGTGCCTCTGTCTGTTTGTGTGTGTGTGTGAGTGAAAGGAGCGAGAGAGGGAGAGAGAGGGAGGGGAGGGAGGTGGGATCGGGAAAGATATATTCTTTCAGCGATGGAAGTCACAATGGAAAACCTTGGCAACCTTCACGGCGTCTCGCACTCACAGGCGGGGGACCTGATGAGCTCCTCACACGCTCGGCAGTCCTCCGCCCCTTCTCACCGGAACCTAGTTTCTCACGCGCACGGCCGGTCGGCGATGGTGTCCAGCATGGCCTCGATACTGGATGGTACCGGGGACTACCGGACAGACCCCTCGTCGCTCTCCGGCCACCTTCACCCGGCCATGAGCATGTGCGAGTCCGGGATGAGCCTGAGCAACACCTACACCACCCTGACACCTCTCCAGCACCTACCTCCCATATCCACCGTCTCCGATAAGTTCCACCACCCACACTCCCACCACCACGCAGCCGCCCAACAGCGACTCTCCACGGGGAATGTCAGCGGGAGCTTCACGTTGATGAGGGATGACCACCGGGGGCTGGCGTCTATGGGCAACCTATACTGCCACTACCCTAAAGATATGTCCGGCATGGGCCATGGGTCCCTCTCCCCGCTGTCCAACGGCCTCGGCTCTTTGCACAACTCCCAGCAGACGCTCTCRGCCTACGGTCCAAGTGCTCACCTCTCCAATGATGCCAAGATGCTCTCCCCCGTGACAGGYTTCGAGTCCCACGCCGCGATGCTGTCTCGGAGCGAGGAGCACATTGCCAGGAGTTTAGGTGGCCATGGGCACGGCATGATCTCCAACCTCAACGGGATGCACCATACGCACAGCCACCTCCACTCCCAGGCCAATGAGGCAGCGATGCTGGCCGAGCGGGAGAGGCACGGCGCTGGGCCCGGCCAGGGAGGAGGGTCAGGCGGGCAGGCGGAGGAGATCAACACTAAGGAGGTGGCTCAGCGGATAACAGCGGAGCTGAAGCGCTACTCCATCCCCCAGGCGATTTTCGCACAGAGGATCCTATGTCGGTCCCAAGGAACCCTCTCGGATCTTCTGCGGAACCCCAAGCCGTGGAGTAAACTCAAGTCCGGCAGGGAGACGTTCCGGAGGATGTGGAAGTGGCTCCAGGAGCCCGAGTTTCAGCGGATGTCTGCCCTTCGGTTGGCTGGTAAGATGCATCTGGTCTCACTGCCGATGTCGTGTGGGCTTCGTATTGAACAGTCAATCGTAACCAATTGACGTTTTGCGCTTATTAAAAGCACATGTTCTCGCTTTTGTCAAACTCGCTCTATTTAAACAGCTAGCTGTATAGGCTTATGTAATACATTTGATATGCTATACAAAGCACTTGTTTTATGCTGAAGACTTAAACGAACTTTATCAGACAAAAACCTCAACTTCCAAACGATTCAGCACCATGGACAGCGGTCAGTGTAAAACGGTTGCGAGCAAAGCTACTCACGAGACCAAGTAGCCTAAACGGTTTGTCAGGAGAACTTCAGAGCGAATCTTTCTCTCTTTAAATCACAGTTTTAGAGAGATATCTGCGCTACAGTGAAAGTGATTGCACGGTATCCATGTCACCATATGTTTGTATGACACGTTGCAAGAGAAACCAGCTGCATGCACTGTCTTACACCTCAGCCTAATGTTAACAGGGTTTTTGTACCCATATAGCCAAATATAATCACTGAGAGGACCTGRGCATTGTCATATAAGGCTAATATGATGTCCACAAGGTCCTCGAGATAGGGGAATGTGTGCTCTCTAACGCGCCAGGCCGGGTGTGTGTGTGTCTAAAACATGTCACCCTGTCCATCGTGGGTCTCTCTAGTAATTCCCATGTGTTCCAAACATGCAACTCACACAGTCACTCTCTCTCATGGGTCCCGTGTGCTCCACCAGCTTGAACATGGAGGCATATAAACTAGTCGCGCGGGGAGGAGAGCGCGTCAGCGGCGCGTGACCTCTGGCTGCTGATCAATACGCGACGTCCCACTCTACCCTTTAAAATGTGGCACCCGAATCAATATTCGAATCCGAMCTGAAAGACAGCCAACCACACGGCCGCGCCGGCTTTTCATTTAGACCCTTAACGGTCTAAAATTAGACTACATATGGGTTGTCTGTCTACAACTGGCTTCCCTCTGCTTCGATGACGCAGGTTTTAGTTCATGCCATATTTAAAATGCCATGGGGCCTATCCCTTGGGCATAGAAACACATCTACTACTCAAGTAAAATACAAAGTATTTTCGTTCAAAGGACATTTCWTGCTTTTGGCAATACTAGTAGGCGTATTGCCAACCCTAAATAATCGAAATAAAGGCCACAAACGCGTCCATTTTATTTTTATTAGATTTTCTCTCTGCAGTTAATTGGTTTGATTAATTGATCAGATTATGGTTTTACATTTTAATTATTGTCCAATCAATAGTTTAAAAACGAGAGACATTCGAAATGAGTGTAAGAGAAAAATGACAATAATTTAATCAATAAATAATTCACATTTATAGGGAGAGTTGTTTTTCCAAATGGTTATCTTATTTCTGAGAAGATGTATATTTTTAGTGTAAAACAGGAGGGGATGTTTTGAGGGGATGTTGTTCGGTCCACACCAATGAATAAATGGGCGTCCCTTATCGTCATCATCCTGTATAATTTCAGGATGATGACAGACTAGGAATTTCCGTTTATGGCCAATGCTTTAATATTTTCGAATGTCTTTTCCAATTTACTCAAAAACAGGCAGTTGAAACAACAAAAACAACATCCGTGGCTTTTCACTGTTCTAATCTGTCAAATAAAAATCACTCTGACCAATGTAGGCGTGTGTAAATTCCCTTGTCAATAGCGGCCAGAGGGGTTGACTTTAGTGCCCCTCCCCATACCACCGTTTTCAATTAATTCAGGTACACCTGAATGGCTGGTGAGGTTACTGACTCATGAAAAGTGTGTGCGTAAGCCTTTGTGCGTGTGTATGTGTGTGTATGTGTCAGCAAGCATGTGTTGAGTGGAAATGCGGATCTCACCAATCTCGCTATCATACCATACACATTTGTAAAAGCATTGAACCAACACAAAAACGTTTTGAAGCTCAGACTGGATCAGCAGGCTAGCGCAGGGGTCCGTAAGGACAGACTTTGGGAAGGTGTTGGAGCTTCTAGCAGGTTGTTGGAGATGGTGTTGACACCACCAGATCGTGTTCTTGTAGCATATGATTTTCCCAGGTGTTACAGTCAATAACTGATTCCTCTGCACTGTCACACTGTATACATGGTGTTGGGATCCCAAGCTGCAGGCCAGACAGTGTTAGAGCTGTCTGAACTTGTACAGCCATAGACCGGATACAGGTGCAACCTTTTCCGTATAGGAAGCATATTTAATAAATAGTGAAAAGGCAAGACAGATAGCTATAGCCAGCAGCCATAATAGTGTGGAGGGGCATTCATAGTGTAACTCTGTCCTTTCCCCGTTTGCCTGGCTTCGCAGATAGGAGATCAATAAAGCGGCTTCCAATTCCCAACCCCCACTCTCGCTTTCCCCTCTCTCTCTCTCCCTCTGTCTCACTTTCTCTCCCTCTTTGTCTCTCTCTCTCTCTCTCTCTCTCTCTCTCTCTCTCTCCCCCCTTTTGTCTCTCCCTCCTTCTCTGCAGTACATCACACAAATGCAACCTATAATCCATTATGATTGCCATTGCCGCTAGCACTGGACTGGCTGCTTCAGTGGATTGGAAACCCACACACTGCAGGACAAAGCGTTGAGGGATAAAGCTGGAGGATAGAAGGAGAACCGTCTGATAAAATATGACAAAACGGGCAAATAATTGCGAGTTGGAATAGTTGCAAATCCATGTAGCAGTGTTCTGTCTGTACATGTGAATTTGACTTTTGCCCACTGATATTAAGTTAGGATTCGGCCAATGGTGTACCGCAGTTGCCTTTGTGGTTCATTCTATCTCTGCGACGGTGTCAGTTAGTGGTCACAAATCATGGTCCTAGAGAGCTACAGGGTTGGCATGCTTTTGCTCCAGCCTAGTCCCAACTCATATAATTGAGCAAAAAGGCTACCTGGCCAAGAAGGCAGATCTACATAGAAATAGCCCTCGCAAGACAAAGGCAGTGTTTTTTTTTTTTTTTTTAGGTATATAGAGCCAGTTAGGCAGCTATCCTTGGTCCTGATGATTCAGACTGCTGTGGTTCTGAACGGACAGCTGGGAACATTTATTCAGACGCTGGCCCCAGGTTTCTGTTTCGTGACAGTGGACGTTGACTTGGATAGAGTGAACAACCTCATCGTACATCAGATGTTGCTTGGTTATATTAATCGGGGTTCAATGCTCAGAATTGTGTTGTTGTTGTTATTAGAAATGTGATCTACAGAATGGATTGATAGAGATACGTTTTTGGAATAACACGATGTATACCCTTACGTCTCTGTGTTGTGGGGGCGCCCATACCCTAACACTGCCAGSTGGGAGAGCAGGCGTTGATCGAGGGTTGGTGAGTTTGGGCTTTGTGTCAACAGGCAGATAGAGGTAGGATAGAGAAAGGATCAATAGAGACTTTAATAATTGATAAGAATGAGGGAGAGGGAGATGGAGGAGAGTAGGAAGGGAAGGATGAGAGTGGTGTAGCCCTTGTAGCAGATTCGCTTCTGGGTAAGCAAAGTCAAATGTGTGGTTAGCAACACGCAGCGTCAACCACAACCCAACAYATGTGTGGTAGCTACAAACAGAAGTGTGTACAACATGCTGTTTTTAACACCTGTAGGAAAATAACAAAATCACATCTGAGACAGTAAAATAACTGGGTTRCTTAAGAATGCACTGTTTAAATGTGTTGTTAACTCTGACGGCATACTAATATCCAAACACTTTCTAATCGAACTTTTATTGAAACCTGAAGGTCCTTTTATGATAAAGAATCTCTTGTAGAAAGGCTACCTGGCCAAGAAGGCAGATCTACATAGAAATAGCCCTCGCAAGACGAAGGCAGTGTTTTTTAACAGGGGGATTCTAGTGTATGTAGTCAGCCATAGTAATGATCTGTTTCTGCTTATGTCAGCAAATCGACCTCAATGCAATCCAAGGTTGTGATGTCATTAGATTTTTAAAGGTTGTTATGGTTTATGGGGTATGTAATGCATCTTTATGTGGGCATGCAAGCACATTTCACTGTGTGTGTGTGTGTGTGTGTGTGTGTGTGTGTGTGTGTGTGCTGTCTCTTATACACATCTAGATGTGTATAAGAGACAGGCGCTACCCCTCCTCCCCCCTCTGCATCACAGGCTCTCCCATCAATGGTCTTCCCTGCTACTACAGAACAAACACCACATGTTTAGTAACACCCTGCATGCACTGGACCACAGAGCATACCACACTACATCAATGCAGTAACCTCCATACAGTAGGCTAAAACAATGCATCTCAAATATATATATATAAAGGCCAATAAGTCAATATTTGCATGACATACACGCCTCATATTCACATTTGGGTTTTAATAGAGGAATTAATTTGAGAATTTTAGATGAAAAAAATTAATAAAAGCTTAATGCTGTCCAATTATGTAGCCTAATACAATGTTGTGAAAGACTGGGTAGGATCAGTTCTATTCAGAAAAAAACGTGGACAAACACAGAATATGAAGAGGTTGAGAAGTAAAGTAAACCTGAGTAGATTAGGTCAAAAATGTTCTGATGGATGTCGAATGACACGCTCAGCTGTGAGGGTTCGGGCTGGGAAGGCGCTGTCCAGGGTTCTTCTGTACATAGTTCTCTCGGCAAGTGAGGCGCTGTCTGGGGTTCTGAAGAGTATTCGGTATGCTTTTGAGGTGCTGTCCGTGGTCATGACGAGTGTTCTGTGTGCCTATGAGGCGCTGTCCGTGGTACGGAAGAGTGTTCAGAGTGCCGATGCGCGCTGTTTGTGGTCGACTGTTCGGTCGACTGGGGCCTCATTTATCAACCGTGAGTACATTTCTCACTCAATTCTGGCATACATGGAGATTCTAGAATTTGCGTTTGGTGCTCAACAAATTATTGGGATTTATCAAACTGTCCCACGTTACGTAAATCAGAGCCATACTATACACTGAGTATACCAAACAYTACGAACACCTTCCTAATATTGAGTTGCACCATTTTCAAACTAAAAAGGCATTCCGCCTTTAGCAAGTGCCAAACCCTGGCCGCGCATATTACACACTTCTAAAGAATATATGAAATGTTGTTCAACATTTCGTTTATCCTGCCATGGTATATATGGGCGCTGAATTGAAATGGTCTATGATATCGCGCTCCTATCGCACAGCAATACTATAGCCTACGAATACCAAATATTTTAAATGGGCTACCAGTCTATTTACTTTCGAGCTTGGCTATTAAATGAGCTATGGGTAAGAGCATCTGCTAAACGACGCAAATGTAGGCCTAAATGTAGAAGAAACATATTAGGCTACATGCTGCTATGTGACCTCCTTACCAACGGCAAATGCACCTGTTATATCATTAGGCCCACGTTTGAATGTTTTTATTACCCTCCCAATTATTATAATTCCCGTGCATCAATCACCTCCAAATAACAACATTTGCTTGCAAAAAAATGGACGGACCACTAGAAGTTGTACAAGYATACACGTGGCCTGAGAAACGCACACTCTTGCGTCAAGTTCACATTTTATAAATAGCAATCTTTATGCGAGAACTGGCGCACGCAAGGTTTAGAGTCTTTTTTGTGCGCTCGCACCTTTGAGCGTTGTCCATAGTTCTGGGGGAAAGTTCTGTCGGCTGSCGAGGCGTTGTTTGTGATTCTGAACAGAGTTAGCATCAAAGGACAACAGCATTCGTATTTGCATTCTCACTGGAGCTTGTAGACTTCATTAGAAAGCACAAGATTTCATCAAAAATAAATGAAGTGATTAATCGAAATAAAACCATTTTCTATTTGGTGGCAACATTGTACCCCTTCAAAAAAAACTGTCAAGCTGACTTAGCCAGTCCATAGTCCCCAAATTCCCCATTTTAGTTTTGTAAACCCTGCAGTGCAATCACTAGGCTACTTGAAACTTGAAACCTGTGTGTGTGTGTGTGTGTGTGTGTGTGTGTGTGTGT
>NC_036859.1:6693854-6716540 GCF_002910315.2 Salvelinus sp. IW2-2015 | reverse complement strand
TGTGTGTGTGTGTGTGTGTGTGTGTGTGTGTGTGTGTGTTAATATCTTCAGTGGGGTTGACACCTATTCTCAGGTTTAGAATGTACAATCATAACACTTAATTCACACAACTTCAATTAAATGCAATCCAAGACGAAAACAAAATACAACGGCAACAGCAACATCGCTTTCGCATAATATAACGGGTTTAAGGATTCAATTATTCGACTAAAATGTACAAAAAGAAATGGAGCAACTATGATGTAAATACTTCAATCCTGCATGATATGATTAATCCATACAATTTCTAAGTGTATTTTTAAAGACACGAATCCGCATAGTCACGTCAGTAACTTTTCCCTCTTTTCATGAACATTTGTATGAATAAATACGCATCACCGATTTCTCTGTTTCACTAATTTTATTAATTTATGAAATGTTAACTTTTTTGCTCCAAATTATTATTATTTAAATGTTTTAATAATTTGGAGGAAAAATGAAATAATTTTCGCAGCTCTAAAGGCCCTTATTTGAATCTTATAGCCAAATTAATTTTGCATTAAGAGCCCGTGACCTATATGCAATATATTTAGGCATATCCTTTTCAAACCCATAGCTTATAAACACCATATAAACACCATACGAATAAACTGCTTTGAACAAATCTCGTGTGCACAATAGGATAGCTTTTAAATTACATAACAAACTAATAAACAGCACACCAAACTATTCAGAAACCGTATTGTCCTATACCAAATGGCTACAGGAAGTAGGCTCTTTAAATTGTGATTATATTTAGAATTATTGTGAATTATTTTTTCCAAACATGCATTATTACAATTTGCAAAAACATCTGCAATGAATAGCTAATGTTGGCTAAAATGTGAACGCATGTTGGTGTAGCAAGTACAAGGTAATTCAACTGCAATAATGCTTGGCTTGTAGACTTCATTAGAAAGCACAGGATTTCATCAAAATTAACGAAATGATTAATCGAAATCAAACAATTTTCTATTAATTACGGCAGCTTCTAATGTAACATTTTGTGACGGCTGTACAGTTGCTGTTGCATGTCTTTGTGGGAATCCAACCGTCGACTTTACAGCAATATATGGGCTCTAATCAAGACAACCAATGAGCGTAGATCCCAGAGGTGTGACCGACAGTGATTGATTGACATAAACTGTTTCTCGCCTGCAGTAGTCCGGCCGGTAAGGGAGAGGGCTCATCTCACCGCACGCAAAACGCGATCACGTCATTCCGCCCCTGCCTCGGTCCCAGGCACGCCCAGGCTCAGGGGCACACCACTATAGCAGCATGGTGCGGTCAGTTATGAAACACACACACACACACACACACACACACACACACACACACACACACACACACANCACACACACACACACACACACACACACACACACTTACTGTAAAGGGTGACTGAACTTCCTGATTTGGCCTTGTTTTAGAGTTGGTTCATTATGAAATGCTAGTGGCTATGACTGAATTCAAACCTAGGTTGGTTTCAGGGTGTGGTTTGATGTGGGTGTCTCCAATTAGCTTCAGCTGGCTGGTGTGCGACAGTGACAAATATATATAAATATACATTTTCAACTGCATTTATTAAAACAACAACAATACAATACAAAGACTATACAAATGGCTGCTCCCATGAGCGGGTGCCCTGGTCAGTGGGTGCGCTTGCTCCCACCCACCCCGAGAAGCCTGCAGAGCGAAGCCTCTGACCCCGGCCCAAGGGGATTTTCCAAGGGCGGGAAGGACCAAGCTCTGCCTGACTCCCGGGTGGGCATGGAAGAGAGCGCACCAATAATCACCAGGACCAGCACACACACCAGTCACAGTGTGAAACCAAAACAYARAACATATATAACTAAACACAAAACATACATAACTAAACACATCCCCACCCTCACCCCTGATTGGAGGACCTCAAACATTTATACTGTGCATTTRTGTATGTATTTATTCCAACACTCGTTCATTCCAGCCACAGATCACCCCATCTTTCCCAGTAAATCGGCATTCTACCATTTCCTCTTGCAATATATCCCTCCATTCTCCCATGGTGTCTCACTAGGGACTTGTACCTCCCCATCTGCAACATTTCTGCCGAAATTGCACCAAAAATGTAAATGTTACCAAAGAGCACAATGATATTTCCTATTGACTGACTGTGATCCTTCAAATCCCCCAACAATACAGTTTGCAGGTTCATTCACACCCTGATATTATAACCTAACAACCATTCCTGGACCTGACTCCAAAAACAAGCCATAGATGGAYAGTACCAGAAGAGATGCTGTATTGATTCTGTTTCCATGTTGCAGAGTCTGCACCGGGCTACTGTTTAATGCCTCATATACTGACCATTCTTTTTGTAGTGAGAATTTTATCAAATGGCTTAAATTGAAAAGAACAGTGGCAARGTTGGTTTGACTTTTGGATAGCCTATCTCCGGGCTAGTTAGGGCCCTTCAATAAATTCCACAACGTACAGTGTCTTCAGAAAGTATTCACATCCCATGACTTTTCCCACATTTTGTTGTGTTATAAGTTCAGGAGTAAAAATGTGCTTAACACATCACATAATAAGTTGCATGGACTCACTCTGTGGGCAATAATAGTGCTTAACATGATTTCTGAAAGACTATGTCATCTCTGTACCCCACACATACATTCTGTTTGCAACAAGGCACTACAGTAATACTGCAAACAAATTGTCAAAGCAATTCACTTTTATTCCTTAATACAAAGTGTTATGTTTGGGGCTAATCCAATATAACCCATTACTGAGTACCACTCTCTATATGTTCAAGCATGGGGGTGGCTGCATCACATTATGGGTATGCTTGTAATCGTTAAGAACTGGGGAGGTTTTCAGGATAAAAAAATTAATGGAATGGAGCTAAGCACAGGCAAAATCCAAGAGGAAAACCTGGTTCAGTCTGCTTTCCACCAGACATTGGGAGACGAATCCAACTTTCAGCAGGACAATAACCTAAAACACAAGGCCAAATCTACTTACGAAGAAATCTGCTTACGAAGAAGACAGTGAATGTTCCTGAGTGGCCGAGTTACAGTTTTGACTTAAATCTGCTTGAAAATCTTTGGGAAGACCTGAACATTTTGGTTTAACAATGATCAACATCCATTTCGACAGAGCTTGAAGAATTTGTAAAAGAATATGGGGCAAATGTTTCACAATCCAGGTGTGGAAAGCTTTTAGAGACAATCCCAGAAAGACTCACAGCTGTAATCGCTGCCAAAGCTGCTTCTACAAAGTATTGACTCAGGGGTGCGAATACTTATTTAAAGGAGCTATTTCTGTATTTAATTTTCAATACATTTGCAAAAATGTCATTATGGGCTATTGTGTGTAGATGGGTGAGAATTATATATTTTTTAATACATTTTGAAATCAGGTTGTAACACATCAAAATGTGAAATAAGTCAAGAGGTATGAATAGTTTCTATTCCAAATTTAGCACAGGCATTACGATCAGGTCGTGTGCATCTGCACTTTGAATTAATTATTACTTGTGTGCTGCCAGCTGTGGGCATGTGGGCAGGATTGAAACAAACCCAACTTTTACGTTGTGATGCAGTCACGACCACAAGTCTCACATAGCTCAGTTTTGGACGAGACTGACTTTATAACCAAAATGATCCTATTTAAACTTTGTAGTCAATTTTGACAGTAGAATAAATGTTTCTGAATCGATGCCACGTAGGCTGTTCTCGAAATGAGAGGTTGTTTTTTAGGGTCAGTTGCTATTTAAAGCAGAAAGGGCAAAATATACAACAAGCTCTCAACAGTCTCACCTCAGAATTAGATGTTCATCCATATTTCTCAAATGTCAAATYTCAATGTTGTTGGATATCATGGCCGGTTGTGATACAGCCTGGATTTGAACCAGGGTGTCTGTAGTRACGCCTCCAGCACTGAGATGCAGTGCCTTAGACCRCTGCACCACTCGGGAGCCCTACATTTAAAGGTTAGGGTTAAGTTTAGGCATTAACKCCTAAATCTTAAGGTTAGGCATTAACTGCGACTGGTTAAGGGTTAAGGTTTAGGATAGGTGTTACATTTTTTTCTCAAAACCAACTTCTTATTGTTGGATTCCAACATGCAACCTTGGGCACCAACGTTTAGCAACAGAGGCAGATGCTTACGCCCATCTGCCATGCCCATCCACAACGCCCAAGCAAACTGAACCCGACTTGAAGTTAACAGCACTCATTGTTGCCCCTAGTGGCCAGTTTCCACGTCATCTCCCGACGTCTTCAGACATTGATGGACGTTGAATACTGACTTGAATCATGGGTGACCTGGCTGAGATATAAGGAACCCTTCAAAATGTAGGAAAACAGTAATTTTAATCAAATACATATTTCAACAATCACACCTAAAATAACAAATACTGTATGCCTGGACCTGTTTATCAGTGGTGTAAAGTACTTAAGTACAAATACTTTAAAGTACAACTAAAGTATTTTTCTGGGGTATCTGTACTTTACTTTACTATTTATATTTTTTGACAACTTTTACTTTTACTTCACTACATTCCTTAAGAAAATGTTGTACTTTTTACTCCATACATTTACCTTGACACACAGAAGTACTCGGTACATTTTGAATGCTTAACAGAACAGGAAAATAGTCCAGTTCACGCACTTATCAACCGAACATCTCTGGTCATCCCTACTGCCTCTGATCTGGAAGACTCACTAAACACACATGCTTCGTTTGTAAATGATGTCTGAATGAGTGTGCCCCTGGCTATCTTTCATTTTAAAAACAAGAAAATGGTGGTGTCTGGTTTGCTTAATATAAGGACTTTGACATGATTTATACTTTTACTTTTGATACTTAAGTACATTTTAGCAATTACATTTACTTTTTATACTTAAAGTATATTTTAAACCAAATACTTTTACTCAAGTAGTATTTTACTGGGTGACTTTGACTTTTACTTGACTTTTTCTAATAAGGTATCTTTACTTTTACTCAAGTATGACAGTTGGGTACTTTTTCCACCACTGCTGCTTATACATAATCACTTGCTCACCAACGTTTCGGTCAAGATTTTTGCAGTTTTCACATGCCTTTTTGGATCTTCTTTCAGGCCTATTACGCAAATGTTTTAGATAAGCTTTTGCTATTGTTATAAACCTATACAAATCTAGTTACTCTCTCCAAAATGGTGCTCGGAACATGGAGGGGTTTTATTTCACAAACACATCGATATTTGCATGTTTTTTATGTAGGCCTACCCTTGGGCCTCCTGCAGCCTAAATTACAGTATGTCCCTCATGATACCAAGCCCAAGGGAAATCCCTATAAGGTAACCATCTCTCAATGCCCTAAGCCCTATGTTACTATCTTACACTCTGAGCCCTGGATAACTAGGCCCCATCTACCTCTCACATCTCTGTCATGTCCTGTACACTCTCAAGAGTTATAGCTCACAGTAAGGAAGTACAATTCGATCAACTACCTGMTACCCTTTTCATCTTTAAAGGGTAAGAAGCTTGAGTTTTTACTCACCAATTTAACAACACAGTGTGGTCAAAGACTTAGTAACTTAGGTGTAGTCACGATCTGGTTACCTATAAGTGCAAACACACTTATGTTTTAGGGTTGTTACGTATTTATTCACTTATTTCCGTATAACTTCTAAACTACCGACAATGCACTATTTCTCAACTACATATGGAGGATCTATTCTGCGCTACCGAGTTCGTATGCTAGCCTGGAAGCTAGCTCAAGCTGGTTAAGGTTAGCCACATCTCATGCTATTCCGGACTTTGTGGATGTGTTATCTAGTGGAAACCCATTGGCATCGCAGGCTCTGATCCTTTCTTGCCGTGAGCTCAAAACGAAAGAGAAAACCATATCTGCTTGATCTAATTGTGTAGTACCTCGTCTGTTCTCCTTTTTTTGTTTTGTCAACTTTTTGTCATGTTTTCTGTGAAGTAGGCTGCAGGAATTTTGTAACTTTTCCCACCTTGGCTCAGTGTTAGCGCGCTAGCTTACTGATATCTGGAATCTATCTTTGTTGAATTTTGGCCCAGTGAAGCGCCCACCTCCCCCTTGCTTTGGGAGCTAACTCAGCCTGCAGTCTTTTGAAAGTTTTACCATCGGATGGTCTCTGCTTGATCTTTGCTTTTAATCTGTGGTTGTGTTTTAGTTGTATTAATTGTGTTCTAGCAGGTCTCCAGTAGTTGGGCTCTATGTTGCCAACCATAACCATGGTGGTTGGCTAGGGTGGCTAGGCTAATAGCTAGTTGGCTAAATAGCTAACATGAGCTGGCTAGCCAGTTTGCTGGCTAAGATAACTATATATAGCTAACAATCTTTGATAACTGGTTGGATAGCGTAATGTATTTCCAAAACTTTGGTTTACTTTAATGTAGCTGTGAGCTAGATGTTGATAGCAGCTGGCTGACTCATTCAGTGCTAATGTAACATTAGGGCTAACATTAGCAGGCTAGTAGAGCTAACATTAGCAGGCTAGTTGGATCGCAACCTTGCAAGTTGATTTGTAACAACAATACATTTATAAAATATTTGCTTGTAAATTGGCTGAAAATTCAATTGAAACCAGTAATCATGAGTGCAAACGATTTGGTTTCATTAGACGTTTTACATTTGAAGTTATTCCTGCTGGAGTTTACATTAACAGGGTGTAGGCTGGCTTGCAGGGTCCTCCATATTAGAACACACCCGGAAAAACATTTTCCGACATGACCTCTGTATTTTTCGGAATTCTAATCAGTTTTATGTAATTACTCAAAAAATAGAAAAGTGAGGTATAACTTTGCATTGGGATTTATGATGTGTATACTAATGCAAATCCATATGTTACATGTGGTTACGTTTATGTTACCTACCCTTTAAGTGTGTGACATCACGTGTACATGTAACAGTGATGATTATGATGAGTGAAGGGAGGCCAAACTTTCTTTTTTTTGCTATTTAACCTTTCACAAACAAATTATAATGCATTGGAAGGGAAGAGTATGTCTTCAGTGTGGGTCTTTATGGATATATAAAATCGAAGTTATTTGAATGCCCTGGTAACTGCAAACAACCCTGGAGTTTAGTTTTCGGGCTGGTTAGAACAGATTCTAATAACCCAGTGGCAGTCATACCAAAATTAAAAGCAGAGGAAGCACCTTTGACCGGAATTGAAAGTTACAGATTGTGGTTTGAATGGTGCATGATTAAGTTGGGTTGATTAGAATTAGGCTTAACCCGAGAGATGTAAGTATATGTGGATAATATAGCCTGCATTTGTAGGGCCAATATAATAATATGTAATCCTCCCAGTCCTTTGTTCGTTTTAGTAATATTAAGATGATATATTAATATATTAATATTGAATTCAAACATAATATATTATATTGACCATTATAAGTATGTGTTAACTTATTCTACAGAAGATTTCCAATGTAGGCCTACACTGCACCCTGGGGTCTGCCGCCCAAGTGTTTGCGATGTTATTGGTTGAGCTAATGGGAGAGAAAGGAAGGGGAGAGTGGTGTTGGCATTGTAAAATGGCCGGTAGCAGCAGTTGTTTGAAAACATGCATTACGTATTGAAGTATCAGTATATTAGCACTAGTATTCAGTCATTACATTAGTCAGTATTGAGTTGGGTTGGAACGTCACTTAGAAAGCCCGGGGAGAGCTTGGCATGGCCGAGCCTGAACCAATTGAATAAACGTTCCATGGAATGGTTTTGAAGCGTAGATCAATCAATATGGGGACTATCAATCTGAGGGCAAATGAAAACAATTGAGAACAACAAGGGGAGCTAACAGACGAAGCAGACCGGWGTGGATGGACTTCTGCTGCTTTGCTTTTAGCCCAAAATAGGGAGGAAAGGGTAACACTATAGAGTTAAAGTTTGAAGTGTGACGTGTATGTGTGGATCCGCCAGTAGTTGTTAACGCTAAACTGAAGACTTGGAGAGACACAATTAGTTAAGTAATTACTAACCTATAGGGCTGTGGAAAACAAACAAGCCTGAAAGATATCATACAGTGCATTCGGAAAGTATTAAGACCCCTTCACTTTTTCCACATTTTGTTGTGTTACAGCATTATTCTAAAATTGATTTTTTTTWAAATTCTCTCATCAATCTACACACAATACCTGATAATGACAAATTGAAAACAGGATTTAAAAAATATATATATTTTTACAAATGCATTAAAAATTAAAATTGAAATACCTTATTTACATAAGTATTCAGACCCTTTGCTATGAGACTCGAAATTGAGCTCGGGTGCATCCTGTTTCCAGTGATCATCCTTGAGCTGTTTCTACAACTTGATTGGAGTCCACCTGTGGTAAATTCAGTTGATTGGACATGATTTGGAAAGTTACACACCTGTCTATTTAAGGTCCCACAGTTGACAGTGCATGTCAGAGCAAAAACTAAGCCATGAGGTCGAAGGAATTGTCTGTAGAGCTCCGAGACAGGATTGTGTCGAGGCACAGATCTGGGGAAGGGTACCAAAAAATGTCTGCAGCATTGAAGGTTCCCAAGAACACAGTGGCCTCCATCATTCTTAAATGGAAGAAGTTTGGAACCACTAAGAAAGACTCTTCCTACAGCTGTCCGCCCAGCCAAACTGAGCAATCAGGGGAGAAGGGCCTTGGAGGTGACCAAGAACCCGATGGTCACACAGACAGAGCTCCAGAGTTCCTCTGTGGAGATGCGAGAACTTTCCAGCAGGACAAACATCTATGCAGCACTCCACCAATCAGGCCTTTATGTTAGAGTGGCCAGACGGAAGCCATTCCTAAGTAAAAGGCACATGACAGGACGCTTGGAGTTTGCCAAAAGGCACCTAAAGGTCTCTCAGACCATGAGAAACAAGATTATCTGGTCTGATGAAACTAAGATTGAACTCTTTGGCCTGAATGCCAATCGTCACGTCTGGAGGAAACCTGTCACCATCCCTACGGTGAAGCATGTTGGTGACAGCATCATGCGGTGGGGATGTTTTTCAGCGGCAGGGACTGGGAGACTTGTCAGGATCAAGGGAAGATGAACGGAGCAAAGTACAGAGAGATCCTTGATGAAACCTTGCTCCAGGGCGCTCAGGACCTCAGACTGGGGTGAAGGTTCACCTTCCAACAGGACAATGACCCTCAGCACACAGCCAAGACAACACAGGAGTGGCTTCAGGACAAGTCTCTGGATGTCCTTGAATGGCCCAGACAGAGCCCGGACTTGAACCCAATCGAACATCTCTGGGGAGATCTGAAAATAGCTGTGCAGCAACACTCCCCATTCAACCTGACAGAGCTTGAGAGGATCTGCAGAGAAAATGGGAGAAACTCCCCAAATACAGGTGTGCCAAGCTTGTAGCGTCATACCCAAGAAGACTTGAAGCTGTAATTGCTGCCAAAGGTGCTTCAACAAAGTACTGAGTAAAGGGTCTGAATACTTATGCAAATGATTAATTCTGTTTTAGTTTTTTTTATACATTTGCTAAAATGTCTAAGAAACAGTTTTTGTTTTGTAATTGTGGGGTATTGTGTGTAGATTGATGAGGGGAAACATCTATTTAATCAATTTTAGAATAAGGCTGTAATGTAACAAAATGTGAAACAAGTAAAGGGGTCTGAATACTCCGAATGCGCTGTATATGAGATTGAATGGAAAATACATTTCAGATAATAAATGGCAAGACATTTGGAGTAATGGTGATGTATGGGGCGGCAGGGTAGCCTAGTGGTTAGAGTGTTGGACTAGTAATCGAAAGGTCGAAAGTTTGAATCCCAGAGCTGACAAGGTACAAATCTGTCATTCTGCCCCTGAACAAGGCAGCTAACCCACTGTTCCTAGGCCGTCATTGAAAATAAGAATTTGTTCTGACCTGCCTAGTTAAATAAAATTAAATGTATGACGCTTAACATGCTTTGCTTTCAGAGACAAAAACAAAAACCACACACACTCACATTGCTCCCCCACAAACATAGCCTAAAAGAAGTATCATGTCCTTTCACCCATGGAATTAGCTGCTAGGGGTTCAAAGGTTAGGATGACCTGAAATATTCTGCTTTTACAAACTGTTATGCTGTTTTCAAATGAAACGCAATACCTTGCTCTTGTTAAAGCTTATAGAATGTATTAGTTCAGTCAGGTTGCTCAAGATCCAAGGCAATTGACTTCCGTCCAGATACCCAGGACGTTGCCACTAGGGACCCTGCCACTAGGGAAAATGGTGAGCACTATTACCATCAAGTAGTCCACGTGCTCCGGGCCCGAGGGTCTGATGTTAAATTCCAGTGCAAGCCACGCGTTTATATATTTTTTCAATAAAAGTATTACCCTACCCCAAACCATAACCATTCGGAATGAATGCCTAAACTTAACCGTCAAGTTTTTTCTGTTGTAACCCTTTTTTATTTATTTTTATTTCACCTTTATTTAACCAGGTAGGCCAGTTGAAAACAACTTCTCATTTACAACTGCGAACTCGCCAAGATAAAGCAAAGCAGTGCGACACAAACAACAACACAGAGTTACACATGAAATAAACAAACGTACAGTCAATAACACAATAGAAAAAATCTATATAATGTGTGTGCAAATGAGGTAAGATTAGGGAGGTAAGGCAATGAATAGGCCGTAGTGGCGAAGTAATTACAATTTAGCAATGTTGTAACCCTATCCCAAACCGTAACCCTTAACCCTTAGGAATTAATGCCTAAACTTAACCAGTTGTTTACGTTGTAACCGTAACCCTATCCCAACCTTAACCGTTGAAATTTGACGTTTGGGAAAACTTCAGAATTTTACATATTGGAGAAACTTGGACAAACGTCGGAATCTGAAGACAAATTGGTTAAACCGTGAGATGTTGACAGTATAGAGCCATACACACACATCAACCGCATTACCAAATCAGTCAAATCATTCACAAACACAGACACACACGCGCGCGCGCGCGCACACACACACACACACACACGAATATGCAGCTTTCACTGCCGACCAACCAAAGAAAGTCTGCTGCCACACCCGTTACTTTCCGGTATACACCTCAATGATTTTGTTAAAAGGAAAAGCTATATAAATTGCTCTGATTCGTGATTTTTAAATTAAAAGTGTTGAGATTTGTCTTCTTTTATGATCTGCAATTCAGGCCACTGTTTCAGCACACACACATTGATCACCTCCACACAGTCATATTTGTTTACTGGTGTTGTCTAAATTTGCCGTTCAGTCATCCATAATTTTCATACAGCACCTCAACATTGCAGAGAGGATTACTCGCAAACACACTCATGCACGCACGCACGCACGCACGCGCACACACACGTTGTGAGGGGAGGAAAGGCATTCCTTTGTGTTGTTCCACAGCTTTGGTAGTATTTTCACAAGAATGTGGTGAATTTTCAAAACTCTTACAAAACTCCAAACTGGAAACACTTGTAATGCAACCAGTCTTACATTCAAAACCTTTCATCGTGCATCCATTTTGTTTGTATACATCCAATTGGCGAGAGATTTTCATGCGAATATTCTAAAATCCGCATAAAAACAATATGCGCATTTTCCCACCAGAAATGTTTCTATCAGATTGACTTGTTAGGGATAAAAGACTGTGCGTGATGACCCTTGATATTAATTACCAGAATAAAACCCTGGATATTTATTGGAAAGGAGCATCAAGCTCATCACCATGCACTTTCACCACCCTGTAAAGTTCATCATCATTTATGTAATATATAGGCTGATAAACTGCATGCTTTCCCTACGAGTTGTAGTGGGAGGACCACACAACATGTCATTGTGTGACTGACTCCAAATGTATTTCGATATGATGGTTATTATATCAATAGCCTATTTGGCCATAAAAGCGTTTCCGCCAACATTTCTCGCATAATGAATTTTACCGACACAAAAMGTTTTTKGGGGGACATTTGGAAAGTTTCGCGACAAATGTTCTGTTTCCATCAGCCCTGTCATTAAATGTTTTATCCGACATGTACCTACTTTACTCGCATAAAAACGTTGGATGGAAACCTGGTTACTGATCCAAAATATACGTTTACTGTGAAATATAATGAGTACATTGGTTTAATCACCAAAACACAACACAATTATATCAATCACTTATTCCAACTACATTTGAGATACATGTTTCAAATGCTAGAGTACTCTAAATGACAGTACATTACACTATATTCACATTAGGCAATACATATGCATTACCTATTACAATGAACTGAACATCACATTTCTATAATATGTTTGATAAAAGGTCTGATCATTGAAGACATCTTTCACAATGTAATCAAATGAAAGAAACATAAAGTTTCTTGAGCATTTGGCAATAGGTTCTCTCGTAGAAAATATCGCAGGAAATATCCTCATTGTTCATGCACCTGGAGAAAAATCTTTTGGCATGGTGAATTCAAACCTGCCATAGGTCTGGATTTAAATCATTGCATGCCTCATCCAAGCCTGTCATAGGTCTGGATTTAAATAATTGCATGCCTCATCCATGGCCTTGAAGGAAGGTTGGTACGCTCATGGGGATGGCAATCATACACCGTCCACTTTTATTGTAATCATGTATTCTATTTTACAGTATTGTATTTTACTTATGTATTGTAGTGGTTCTGACAGTCTGTCCACAACTGCTTTTCCTCCCGAGATAAACCATTTATTCTCTGGCTGTCTGTCACATGCTCGCTCATGTTCTCTCCCCCGCCGTGAGTGGACGCGCGCGCGTGCACAAGCCCACACACGGGTGCACATGCGCGCGCACACACACACACACACACACACACCGCGGGCTCGTGGATCAATATGGATCGATTGGGTGGGGAAGGGAGCCCTGATTACTGGACCAAGTGTTCAGGAGAAAACCGCGGAAAATCGATCATTGCAGCTTTTAGACCAGCAGCACAGAACGGCTCAGAAACCCTAGGCCTAGTATTGCACACGACAAAGCAAGAAAATACCCACTACTCCACCGCTCCAAAAGCTACCAATGTAGTTTAAAGATGAACAAAAGGCCGACCACAGCAAAGGCAAACAGTACGGTCCAGTTCCAACATCTCGTGGTGTAGGCGAAACTACAGTGATTACCAATATAAATAAACTAAAAATGCAATTACCAATGACATGCAGMTTTCACTGCCAACCAACCTTTGTAGGCTAAGTCGCGAAGAAAGTCTGATGCTACACCCATTATTTTACCTGCATACCTTTAGTGATAATGCGAAAAGGAAAAGCTGTATAGATTACTCTGATTCGTGATAATTCAATTAAAACTGTTGAGATTTGTCTTCTTTCACGATCTTCAATTTATACCACACACACGTCCTTGTGGGGACCAAACAATTGATTCCCATTCAAAATCCAATTTTCCCTAACCCATAACCGTAAACCTTAACCTAACCCTAAACAAAAACACACGCACACACACACACATATGAGTTAGTTCAGTTAAGATGAAAAATCCGTTGCCATACCCCGTTCACATCCCACTCATGTCTCTCTCAACATCACATCATGTCTACATCGGGTAATTAACTCTACACCCCTCCTCCCATCCCCAGTTTATATTCATCTGTCTGTCCACCCATAGTGCTGCGCAGATTGACTCATAACCCACGGTTCTATATGTGGGGCGGGTTGAATTAAGAGAAAACAATACATAACACAATCCATAAATGTATCATTCTTGTCCTTTTGGACCTAACTTTATGCGTGCCATATTGCCTACACGCCAATTGCCAAATGCTTTTGGTAACGGACAGAAAAAGTTAATGTATATCCACTGAGGCAAAAAGGACATAGTCMGAGTTTAATTCAATAAGAGAAACGCTGCGTAATGAGAATTGAAAATAAAGAGAAGGGAGGGTCAGAAAAGTAATGTTTGGAAAGATGTGGTGAAGTGAAAAAAGAGGATGATAGGCAGTGCTGGGCTATGTTATGTGTGGAATGTAGTGAGGGATGATAGCAGTGCCTGGCTATGTTATGTGTGATGTAGTTTGAGGATGTAGCCAGTGCTGGCTTGTTTATTGTGATGTGATGTTTAGAGGATGAGTAAGCAGTGGCCGGCTATGTTATGTGTGATGTAGTTAGAGGATGATAGCAATGCTGGCTATGTATGTGTGGATGTAGTTAGAGGATGATAGCAGTGCTGGCTATGTTATGTGTGATGTAGTTAGAGGATGAATAGCAGTGCCTGGCTATGTTATGTGTGATGTAGTTAGGATGATAGCAGTGCTGGCTATGTTATGTGTGATGTAGTTAGAGGATGATAGCAGTGCTGGCTTATGTTATGTGTGATGTAGTTAGAGGATGATAGCAGTGCGGCTATGTTATGTGTGATGTAGTTAGAGGATGGATGCAATGCTGGCTATGTTTATGTGTGATGTAGTTAGAGGATGATAGCAGTGCTGGCTATGTTATGTGTGATGTAGTTAGAGGATGATAGCAGTGCCGGCTATGTTATGTGTGATGTAGTTAGAGGATGATAGCAGTGCTGGCTATGTTATGTGTGATGTAGTTAGAGGATGATAGCAGTGCTGGTCTGTTATGTGTGATGTAGTTAGAGGATGATAGAAGTGCTGGCTATGTATGTGTGATGTAGTTAGAGGATGATAGCAATGCCGGCTATGTTATGTGTGATGTAGTTAGAGATGATAGCAGTGCTGGCTATGTTATGTGTGATGTAGTTAGAGGATGATAGCAGTGGCGCTATGTTATGTGTGATGTAGTTAGAGGATGATAGCAGTGCTGGCTATGTTATGTGTGATGTAGTTAGAGGATGATAGCAGTGCTGGCTATGTTATGTGTGATTGTAGTTAGAGGATGATAGCAGTGCGCTATGTTTATGTGTGATGTAGTTAGAGGATGATAGCAGTGCTGGCTATTTATGTGTGATGTAGTTAGAGGGATGATAGCAGCTGCGGCTATGTTATGTGTGATGTAGTTAGAGGATGATAGCAGTGCTGCTATGTTATGTGTGATGTAGTTAGAGATGATAGCAGTGCGGCTATGTTATGTGTGATGTAAGAGAGAGGATGATAGCAGTGTGGCTTGTTATGTGTGATGTAGTTAGAGGATGATAGCAGTGCTGGCTATGTTATGTTGTGATGTAGTTAGAGGATGATAGCAGTGCGGGCTATGTTATGTGTGATGTAGTTAGAGGATGATAGCAAGTGCTGGCTATGTTATGTGTGATGTAGTTAGAGATGATAGCAGTGCCTGGCTATGTTATGTGTGATGTAGTTAGAGGATGATAGCCAGTGCCTGGCTATGTTATGTGTGATGTAGTTTAGAGGATGATAGCAGTGCGGCTATGTTATGTGTGATGTAGTTAGAGGATGATAGCGTGGCCGGCTATGTTATGTGTGATGTAGTTAGAGGATGATAGAGTGCTGGCTTGGTTATGTGTGATGTAGTTAGAGGATGATAGCAGTGCCGGCTATGTTATGTGTGATGCAGTTAGAGGATGATAGCAGTGCTGGCTTGGTTATGTGTGATAATTATAAGGCACTTTACACATTTTACAGTCACACAAGATGGGGACTTCAAATAGGCACTTCAAGGGAACTGTAGCCTACAGTTCAGATTGGTTCAATGGAAACTGAAATCTGGACACTGATTGTAGTTCTATAACCTCTTACATAGCCTTAATATTAACTCCTGCCGAATTAAGTATTATTGCAGTAAAATGATACACTAAATGTACATTTTGACACTGGGAACAGGAGTGGACAAATATAATTTATTTATTTCAGCATCTTCAGAGAATGCAAATGCACAGTTAGGGACCATCTGCAGAGGCTCTATCTTTATCAGCATCATAAAAGCTGATAGTATTTCAACCACATGAAATTTGCATCCAAGCCTATCTAAAATATTATCCAAAACATGTTGGGTCTTTTTCACAGCTTTCTGTTTCTTTTAATACAACTAGTGAAACTGATGTCATTTTGAAATTTTGCACAGAAAATCATTCCCATTTTTTTTTGTTATTGCATTTTCTCCCCGGTGCCTTAAAGGCCTTTACTACGCGAAAGAAGCATGGATGACAGAGAAAACTTCACGGATGTCAACTAAATTGA
Source organism: Salvelinus sp. IW2-2015 (assembly GCF_002910315.2). Lineage (NCBI taxonomy): Eukaryota > Metazoa > Chordata > Actinopteri > Salmoniformes > Salmonidae > Salvelinus > Salvelinus sp. IW2-2015. The sequence continues at coordinate 6,700,425 of NC_036859.1, read as the reverse complement.
AGTGTTGATTCTATCGACTTATGCCATTATTGTGGTGAGCAAGGGTTTATTTAGTCTACTAGGGCAACATATAATCACAGAAGAGATGCTGCATGTATCTAATTATAGACAGATGATTAACAAATGGAGAGCTTGGGACTATAAGGTTCTATCTGCAAAAAGATGATTCTGAAATATCTGGCTTTAAAATTCCCGAACCCTCATTGGTTTGAATGGTGTCAGCCATGTTTAAATTGTATTCTTTTCAACTTATCAACATGAATTTGGGTATTTAGAGTACTATATAGGTAGAGACCATTGAACAGAACAAGACAATGTCAATAACTACATTTTGACAAAAATGCAGAAAGAACCTTATAGTCCCAAGCTTTTTCGAAATAGAAACATATCTAAATTAGGCAACAACAAGAAATCCTGTACTCCCTGTCAACAAAACGTTCTGCTGTCTCAGACTGTAGCCTACAGTGCATTTTCTATATTTGYGGGTTAGGGTCAGATTTTCCCTTTATCACATATAGTTTGGCATTTGAGGATAGATTATTAGCAATTGCGAGCAGGTGCAGGTGAACACACAGTTGAACCCCGCACCGCTATCCTCCCACTCTATCACTCTCACCTCTCCATCACCTAAACACTCTGTCCCTTCACTATATCAGTCCTTCATTGGATCCCTACATCCCTCTATTTCGCCATCATTCCACCTGACAATCTATGTACTTCCATCCATCCATCCATCCATCCATCCATCCATCCATCCATCCATCCATCCATCCATCCATCCATCCATCCATCCATCCATCCATCCATCCATCCATCCATCCATCCATCCATCCATCCATCCATCCATCCATCCATCCATCCATCCATCCATCCATCCATCCATCCATCCATCCATCCATCCATCCATCCATCATCTCACTTTACTTTATCTATCCATTCACCACATTCTTTACACTGCCTGCATCCCTCCTTCAATATTGACTATTTTATGTAGTAGGTTCCTGTTTGAAATAGACTTTTGTATTATCAATATTACCAGTAAAATCAGGGTCAAATTCAACAGTGTAGGGGGAAATACACTTGGAAAGAGCAGGAAAGACAGGAGGAAACTAAACACTCCCCCTCTCTTCTCTCCCTCTCTTCTCTCCCTCTCTTCTCYCCCTCTGTTCTCTCCCTCTCTTTCCCCCCTGTCTTGCCCTTCTCCAGCCTGTAAGCGGAAGGAGCAGGACCAGGGTCGCGAAAGGAACCTGGTCCCCAAGAAACAGCGGCTGGTGTTCACCGACTTGCAGCGCCGCACGCTGGCGGCTATCTTTAGGGAGAACCGCCGTCCCTCCAAGGAGATGCAGATCACCATCAGCCAGCAGCTGGGCCTGGAGCTCTCCACCGTCTCAAACTTCTTCATGAATGCACGGCGACGCTGCCACGACCGCTGGGGGTCCACCGGAGGCACTGAGGGGAACGAGCACGGGGATGTGCATGGGAACGTGCATGGGCACGGTCACATGCACGCTCATGGGAACAACAACAACGCCGGTTCATCCACGGCGCAACCGGGTACCTCCTCTGCTACCGCCTTCTCCAAGGAATAAGAGAGAAGGGAAGGGGGTAGGAGAGGATGGAGGGGTTTGGATCTAAAGCAGTGGTCACTGACCCTGGTGTGCAGGCTTTTTGTCCAGCTCAGCTGATTCAACTCCTGGTCTTGATGAATAGTTGATGAATTGAATCAGGTGTCTATGACCATTGGTCTGAAGGTGTTCTCTTTTTGTGTGGGATCTCACCCTTTACTCCATTTTGTTTGTCCATCAGAAACCAATGAGAAACCAACAGGTCTGAGAGCAGAAGGGTGTATTGGTGTCCCAAATTATCCTCAGACCCTTAAGTTTGAGCAAATCTGTCTCTAACCCCCCCCCCCCAAAAAAAATAAATAAGATACGGAGTCTAAAATAGCTAAGATAAGGTAGTCCCACAGAATAGCTTTGTCTCCCTTTTTTGGATTGATAAATCCACAAGCTCAAGTCTATGACTAATGGGCCAAGCAAATACACCAAAGACAACCCCATGGCAATAGACCTGACTGCACAGCACCAGTGGCCATGTGTTTAAAACAGGCAAGGATAAACAGTCAGACATGTCCTCTCTTCTTCTGCTCAGTCAGAAAAACACACATTTCACTGTGTGTTTGTGTGTATGCTATGTACTTGCATGTGTGCTTGTGTGTGTGCATGTGTTTGTACAATCACACTCCAGGAGTGTGGTTTCTCTGCAGCAATCTGGTCTGCTATGCAAGTGCAACAGTGCCACCCGCTGGTCGTTTCAGCACACTGTTGCGAGTGAGGAGGTATCTGACTCCATGCACACATCTCAATAGTCTAACTGTCTCCTTTCCTTCATCTGCACTGATATAAAATACCTAGAAAGGTGAAAGCCAAACACCAGGAGAACAATCATTACACTGCTTTCACCTATTTTGCACTTTCAGGTCAGCGCAGATGAAGAAGAGGTGACATGGGGAGACAGACATGCACACACGCACATGCACACAYGCACACGCATATGCACATGCACATGCACATGTGCATACACACACACAGCCTGAACTGCTTTGTTTTGGGAACAGAGGACATGTCCAAAGACTATCATCCATAGTCATATTTTGATTTTGATTTGATTTGACTAAGATTCCATATTTTGTATGGCTGTTAACTATGTAGCTACTGGATGGTATTTTCAGGTACCAAAGAGTTACAATCAAATGGGAAAAATCTGGACCTTATTGAGTGTTCGATCGAGGTAACAGGAGGGGACTGCCCTGCTCTAGTGGCCAAACACAAGGGTCAAACGTCACAATATAATTTGAGTGCCAATGACATTTACCCTTTTATGATAATCAGAGAGAGCAGGTGCAACTACTTCCCTTACCATGCCCCCTAGTGGGCGGCCAGTGCCATAGCAACCAACAAATCATTCTAGATCCTCCCATAGAGAACGAGCTCTATGGGGAGATGTGGTCATTCCATTTCTCACAAGAATGGATTAATAGATCTTATCAATACTAACCAAAACATACTGAAAATTAACTGTAAATAAACTATGGCTTTCGAGCTTTAGCTCTCTGTCTTCCCTCCCCCTCCCCCTCTCCTCTCCTCTCCTCTCCTCTCCTCTCCTCTCCTCTCCTCTCCTCTCCTCTCCTCTTTCTTTCTATAATATTGATGCGGGTAAAAAGTAGTACTATAGACACAAAGTTTCTCTTTCTTGTGACTATTGTGCTCTGTAGTGCTGGAAATACATGTAAAGAAGCACCTTGTTAATAAAACATAAAACATAAAAAATAATAGTTAAAATAAAGAAAATCTACATGGAAAAGACTGATCATTCACAAACGAAACAACGGAACACAACAGAATGACTGTGCATATTTGTTCATACTTGTGTGATGAAGTAGATGGACTCCTAGCTGGACTTACCGAAGGACCTCTATGACCTCTGAACTTTTACCCCTGAACTGGACCGCCCCCTGCATTCCTCTCTGCTGAAAGCTCCAATGAGGGGGCACCGAATCGGGCGGGGGAAGGAATGACAATGTCACTTCCTCTTTAACCTCTTGTTTCCTGTTGGAGAGGTCTAGTGGGGGACATACTGTAAAAGGCAGGAATCAGGAAGATATATTTTTTCCAGGTTACCGTGGAAACCGATGTGTTCCATTTCCTTCCACTTGTGTAGCATCTTCTAGCGGGCGATAATCATATTTAAGGTGGAGATGCGAACAGGGACTATGTGGGGGTGTAGAGCACAGGAGGTTGGTGGTACCTTAATTCGGGAGGACAGGCTCGTGGAAATAGCTGGAGCAGAATTAGTAGAATGGTTTCAAATACAATTCCATCCGTTCCCGGCCATTATTATGAGCCGTCCTCCCCTCAGCAGCCTCCTGTGATATAGATGGGTCTCACTTAGAGGCAGAGAAGAGACCTATAGGTGTCCAGGGAGAGATTTGTAGGTTTGTAGCGAGGATGTTTAAAGCATTATGTTCAAATCCAAAGTGAAGCTGAGACATGATGTATACCTCACACAATAGAGTGGACTGTGACACAGCCACGGATACCAAAGATACTTCAGCTGCCTGAGCCGGGACAGGGATAGGTGAAGGACGGGTTAGAGCCGGAGAAGGATAGTAGGACACGGGATAGTGAGGGTTGACGCACAGGATAGGTGAAGGGGGCCGGGAGACAGTGGGTAATAGGTGAAGAGGGTTAGGAGCCGGGACAGGGGATAGGGTGAAGAGGGTTTGAGAGCCGGGACAGGTATAGGTACCGGGGACTAGGATAGGTGAAAGAGGGTAGAGGCCGGGACGGGAGATCAGTTGAAGAGGGGTTAGATCGGGAACAGGGGATAGGTGAAGAGGCGAGTGTAGAGCCGGGACAGGGGATAGAGTGAATGAGGCGTTAGTAGCCGAGGACAGGGGATAGGTGATAGAGGGTAGAGCCGGGACAGGGGATAGGCTAAGAGGGTTAGAGCCGGGGACAGGGGATTAGGTGAAGAGTTTAGAGCCGGGACAGGTGGATAGGTGAAGAGGGTTAGAGCGGACAGGGATAGGTGTAGAGGGTTAGGGCCGGGACGTGGGAATATGAAGAGGGTTTAGGCCGAGATATGGTGAAGAGGGGTTAGGAGCATGGGACCAGGAGATAGGTTGGAAGAGGTTTAGGAGGAGGGACAGGGGATAGGTGAAAGAGGGTTAGAGCCACAGGTACAAGGGGATAGGTGAAGAGGTTTAGGGCCGGGACATGGGATAGGTGAAGAGGGTTAGAGGCCGGGACAGGGATAGGTGAAGAGGGTTAGAGCCGGGACAGGGGATAGGTGAAGTAGGGAAAAGGGTTAGAGTAGCCGGGACAGGGGATAGTGAAGAGGGTTAGAGCCGGATAGGCGAGAGCTTAGCAGTAGAAGAGGGTTAGAGCCGGGATAGGTGAAAGAGGTTAGAGCGGGACAGGTGATAGTGTGAGAGGGTTAGAGCCGGATAGAGTGAAGAGGGTTAGAGCCGGACAGGGATAGGTGAAGAGGGTTAGAGCCGGGATAGGAAAGTCCGCGGAAGGTAGTGAAGAGGTTAGAGGCCGGACAGGGGATAGGTGAAGAGGGTTAAGAGCCGGGACAGGGGATAGGTGAAGAGGGTTAGAGCGGGACGGGAGGTGAAGAGGGTTAAGGGCGGACAGGGATAGGTGAAGGGGTTAGGAGCCGGGACAGGGGATAGGTGAAGAGGGTTACGGGCCGGACGGGGATAGGTGAAGAGGTTAGGCGGGACAGGGGATAGGTGAAGAGGTTTAGAGCCGGGACAGGGGATAGGTAAGAGGTTAGAGCCGGGACAGGGGATAGGTGAAGAGGTTAGAGTGGGAGTGCGGTGGAACACTGTAAGTTTTTGGCAGTAGCTGATTGGCCATTGATTTTACCCCAATGCTAGCCAGTTAAAGAGAGATATCTGAGGGTGTGGTTTTTGCATCACAGAAAGTGCAGACCATCACGTGGCACACTCACACTCCCGCTATAAATTACACAAAAAATATCTTGGTAGGAGTGTGTGTGTTGACCAAAAACAGACACACCTCCATACCCGGGCACATTAACATCCGACTCCAAGCACACATTACACACTGCACGCACGGGTGGCGCGCACACACACACACACACACCACACACACACGTGCACAAACACAGGCTCTCTGTTGATCAAACCAACACCACCCATGTCAAATGTGTCTCATTCAATGACCCATGTGATCATTTGGTTGAGGTAAGAATGAAATAAATAAAGGGTAATAAAATGTACAAAGCAAAGTGCTTTTTGAATTCCAATGGAGGTGATTCTAAGCTTGTGTATACCGTTCCATCCTGTATGGCCCCCCTACACCTTGGCATGCGTTTAATGAGGTGAGTGTCTGTGCACATTTGAACTTCTGTGCATGTCTGTTTGTGCAGGTGGTTGTTCAGAGCAGTCCAACCCGCGTTGAAGGAAAAAGGCACTCAACTCTGTCTGCATAGCTACCACCTCCCTGTGGTCAATATGCAATGCAAACTGCTCTGTGTGCGGGTTTATGATTTACAGTGTGTGTGTGTGTGTGTGTGTGTGTGTCTGTGTGTGTGTGTGTGTGTGTGTGTGGTGTGTGTTGTGTGGTGTGTGTTGTTGTGTGTGTGTGTGTGTGTGTGGTGTGTGTGTGTGTGTGTGTGTGTGTGTGTGTGTGTGTGTGTGTCTGTGTCTGTGGTCTGTGTCTGTGTTGTCAATATGTCTGTGTCTGTGTCTGTGTCAATATGTCTGTGTCTGTGTCTGTGTCAATATGTCTGTGTATTTGCGTGCATATATGGTGTGTATATGTATAGTGTGTGTGTTAGGATTGAGTCGCGGGTCTAGCGTCAGACCGGCAGCTGAAGTATCTTTGGTATCCGTGGCTGTGTCACAGTCCACTCTGTTCTGTGAGGTAGCCACACTGTGTCTCTATCATGTCTCAGCTTCACTTTTGGATTTGAACATAATGCTTTAAACATCCTCGCTACAAACCTACAAATCTCTCCCTGGACACGCTATAGGTCT
>NC_036859.1:6649944-6693829 GCF_002910315.2 Salvelinus sp. IW2-2015 | reverse complement strand
GAAAGGGTTTAGAGCCGGACAGGGGATAGGTGAAGAGGGTTAGAGCCGGACAGGGATAGGTAGAAGAGTTAGGGCCGGGACAGGGGATAGGTGAAGAGGTAGGTGCCGGGACAGGGATAGGTGAAAGCCAGGGTTAACGGCGACAGGGGATAGGTGAAGAGGGTTAGTGCCGGGACAGGGGATAGGTGAAGAGGTTTAGAGCCGGGACAGGAGATTAGGTGAAGAGGGTTAGAGCCGGGACAGGGGATAGGTGAAGAGGTTAGAGTGGAGTGCGGAGTGGAACACTGTAAGTTTTTGTCTGTTGGCCATTGATTTACCCAATGCTAGCCAGTTAAAGAGAGATATCTGAGGGTGTGGTTTTTTGATCACAGAAAGTGCAGACCATCACGTGGCACACTCACACTCCCGCTATAAATTACACAAAAATATCTCTGTGTAGGAGTGTGTGTGTGTGACAAAAACAACACACCTCCATACCCGGGCACATTAACATCCGACTCCAAGCACACATTACACACTTGCACGCACTGGCCGCGCACACACACACACACACACACACACACACACGTGCACAAACACAGGCTCTCTGTTGATCAAAACCAACACCACCCATGTCAATGTGTCTCATTCAATGACCCATGTGATCATTTGTTGAGGTAAGAATGAATAAAAATAGAAGTAATAAAAATGTACAAAGCAAAGTGCTTTTTGAATTCCAATGGTAGTGATTCTAAGCTTGTGTATACCGTTCCATCCTGTATGGCCCCCCTACCACCTTGGCATGCGTTTAATGAGTGAGTGTCTGTGCACATTTGAACTTCTGTGCATGTCTTTTGTGCACGTGTTGTTCAGAGCAGTCCAACCCGCCGTTGAAGGAAAAAAGGCACTCAACTCTGTCTGCATAGCTACCACCTCCCTGTGGTCAATATGCAATGCAACTGCTCTGTGTGCGGGTTTATGATCTACAGTTTGTGTGTGTGTGTGGGTGGTCGTGTGTGTTGTTGTGTGTGTGTGTGTGTGTGTGTGTGTGTGTGTGTTTGTGTGTGTGTGTGTGTGTGTGTGTGTGTGTGTGTGTGTGTGTGTGTGTGTGTGTGTGTGTGTGTGTGTCGTGTGGTGTGTTGATGTGTGTTGGTCTGTGTCTGTGTCAATATGTCTGTGTCTGTGTCTGTGTCAATATGTCTGTGTCTGTGTCTGTGTCAATATGTCTGTGTATTTGCGTGCATATATGTGTTATATGTATATGTGTGTGTGTTAGGATTGAGTCCTGGTCTAGCCGTACAGACCCTCTAACCCTCTTCACCTATCCCCTGTCCCGGCTCTAACCCTCTTCACCTATCCCCTGTCCCGGCTCTAACTCTCTTCACCTATCCCCTGTCCCGGCTCTAACCCTCTTCACCTATCCCCTGTCCCGGCTCTAACCCTCTTCACCTATCCCCTGTCCCGGCTCTAACCCTCTTCACCTATCCCCTGTCCCGGCTAGCTTGACAACTAGGCAGGCATGTGTAGACAATTCATCCCAATATACCTCAAATCTTTAATATAAAGGTTACGTAGTGAAACAATAACAACGTTATTAGCAATGAGAGTCATGAGTCACTGCTAAAATAATTGTTTTTATTCATGGAGATTATGTACTAGAAGCCTTTTTACTGTTTGATATGGTTTGTTGATTTATTGATTTATTCCTCTGTATCCTGTTATGAGGGAGACGGACTGTAACTAAAAGGAATGGGATGGGTAAAGAAGAATGTGGGAAAGATAGAAGGTGAAAGCTGACGAGTTGTGGAAAGAATAGGGAGTAATGTGGTAGGGCTGTAGGGCAGAGGGGAAATGAGGTAAGCTGTGCGGGCGGTATGGTGTAAGAAGATAGGATTATGGGTAGAGGGGAAGTGTAGGATGTAAGAGTTGTAGGGTCAAGTATAAGGGAGGCAGGGTGGGTTTAAGGCCGTAGGGGAAGGATGGTGAGAGGGTTCTAGGGCATAAGGAATGGTGGTAGGTTGTAAGAAATCTAGGGTGGAGGTGTATAGGTAACGTCCAGTATGTAGGGAAAGATCAGGGTATAGGACTAAAGAATGGAAAAAAAATACAGGATAGTAAATAAAAAATGTTCATTTGAAAACCAACGACGACACATTGTGGACAAATAGTGTTCCTTTTTTTCTTTTCTTATTTCTTTTCTTTAAAACTACAGCTTCGTAAGCCAACTGTCTCCTGTGTGTGTTCAAGTGATCCCCATATTAAAAAGAGAACCAATCCCCCAGAGCACCTCTGTTGTCAGGGGCGACGCGAGCGATTCTTATATGCATGGATATTATATAGCTGTATAGAAACTGCAGGATGAAATGTACTCCCGGGTAAAGGAGAGGGCGAGAAAAGGAAAGAACGACTGGGGCTGGAAAAGAGAAGTTAAGAAAAGGGGGGATGCCATGTGATGCTTTCTTTCCTTTCAGTTGTTACTTTGTTTGTGCTGGTCGTGTATGTGTTGTGCGTATGTACTGTATGTGTTGTGCGTATGTACTGTATGTGTTGTCTCCTCCTCCCCGACTCTGTCTTTCTTCCTGGTCTGTTGTGTCTGTTGTTGTGTTTGTAACCCTGTCCTGATGTATGCTAGTGAGGGATGATGGTGATCTTTTGGTCTATTCTCTGTATTATTTTATGTGTATTCACTACTTGTTTCATGTTGTTGAATTGAAGGCACCTGTGTGTATCTCTCAAACCAGCACTGTCCTGAAGTAGTGCCCTGGGTGCCTGACTGTTTTTGCATTCACCAAAGCTAAGATAAMGTGTAATGCAGAAACAGACTGGCACTCAGGCTACTGAAATAGGCTCATGTATATGATGTAAGGCATCCATTTTTGCTCCAGAGTGCAGGAGAGTCCCAGCGCTCTCTCAGCCCTTGTACAAAATGTTCTCTCCCTCTTCCCTTACCTGCCAATCAATCAGAACCAAGTGTCATTGTGATGGTAGAAGACAATCAATTTCCAATAAAGAGGAGAGAAATGGAGAGAAAATACGGAGAAAGGCAGGCAGAGAACTGCTGAACAGGACGGGAGGTTAAGAGGAGGAATGGCTCTCAGGGTGAAACAGCCATTGTGTGTGGCCCCTCCCCTTCGGCATTCAACCTTTAGGATTGACCTCTGCTGCAGAGGTCAAGGTGCCAGGGACTCTCCCCAAGGATAATCTGACTGGTTAACTGGACATTTAGTCAAAGATATTTTTCAAATGCCCAAATACACACAAGACATGTACACACCTACACACACACACGCTCATGTACTACACACAGGCACACGCACTGACACATTGAATTGGACTGGACTGGATATGTGAAAGTAATAAGGTGCTGGGCTTACACGCTTACAGTGTGGAGTCTCCAGTGTGTTGCGCTCACATATCAAGCCCTGTAACAAACACATAGTACCCTTTAATTAATTGATTGGTTTATTGATTACTTGATAGATTGGCCCTAGGGTTAGCTACCAATTTCTCAGAAATTGAGTTTCTCCAGGCTCAGAAGTAATTCTAGTCACATCCTATGTGTATTGTGACTAGATGTTGATTTTAAATGTTCATGTACTGGTTCCCTTTAGCACAGAATTCTTTGCAAACACCACAATGTTCCCATCTACCTATCTAGATCCATTCACTCAGGGTTCTGTGACTCTAATGATATACCACAAGACTTATGAGAGCAGACATCCGTGTGAAACGCCACACGATGCAGACAGACACACAACACACAACACACCAACACCACACACCACACACAACACACCACACACACACACACACACACACACACACACACACACACACACCACACACACACACACACACACACCACACACACACACACACACACACACACACACACACACACGTGCTATTCTAGTATTTACCAATATAGTCCATACAATCACACATACACACACTGCCTGAGAGCCATTCTCCCGTCTCTATTCCACAGTAGCATAGAGAGCCTGTGCAGTTACTCATGATTTTCGCCTGCCTCAGACCCTTAATGAGTCATGACTGTAACAGAAAAACCAGTATGGGTCAAATGTGTGTTTTGAGTAATTAAATAAATAAACAAACAATTGGATGGTAGTCCTATCTTTGATTTTCATTTAAGTGAGAGAGAAATTAAAACGTGTTTTCGGTCAGTGCAACACATTCTAATTTATAGACAATTTGTAGAGTTTTCTTGGCTTGTTTTGGCCTTTGATTCAAATGTAAACTAAAGTACACTACTGTTCAAAAGTTTGGGGTCACTTAAAAATGTCCTTGTTTTTGAAAGAAAAGCAACATTTTTTGTCCAATAAAATAACATAAAATTGATCAGACATTGTTAATGTTGTAAATGACTATTGTAGCTGGAAACGGCAGATTTTTTATGGAATATCTACATAGGCGTACAGAGGCTCGTTATCAGCAACCATCACTCCTGTGTTCCAATGGCACGTTGTGTTAGCTAATCCAAGTTTATCATTTTAAAAGGCTAATTGATCATTAGTAAATACTTTTGCAATTATGTTAGCAGAGCTGAAAACTGTTGTTCTGATTAAAGAAGCAATAAAACTGTCCTTCTTTAAAATAGTTGAGTATCTGGAGCATGAGCATTTGTTGGTTCGATTACAGGCTCAAAATGGCCAGAAACAAAGACCTTTCTTCTGAAACTCCTCAGTCTATTCTTGTTCTGAGAAATGTGAGAAATTGCCAAGAAACTGAAGATCTCGTACATCGCTGTGTACTACTCCCTTCACAGAACAGCGCAAACTGGCTCTAACCAGAATAGAAAGAGGAGTGGGAGTACATTAGAGTGTCCAGTTTGAGAAACAGACGCCTCACAAGTCCTCAATTGGCAGCTTCATTAWRTAGTACCCGCAAAACACCAGTCTCAATGTCAACAGTGAAGAGGTGATTCTGGGATACTGGCCTCCTAGGCAGAGTTGCAAAGAAAAAGCCATATCTCAGACTGGCCAATAAACAGAAAAGATTAAGATGGGCAAAACAGACACTGAACAGAGGAAGATTGGAAAAAAAGTGTAATGGACCGACAAATCTAAGTTTGAGGTGTTCGGATCACAAAGAAGAACATTTATGAGATGCAAAAAAAATGAAAATATGCTGGAGATGCTTGACGCCAGATGCTTGACGCCATCTGTCAAGCATGGTGGAGGCAATGTGATGGTCTGGGGGTGCTTTGGTTGTGGTAAAGTGGGAGATTTATACAGGGTAAAAGGGATCTTGAAGAAGGAAGGCTATCACTCCGTTTTGCCATGCCATGCCATACGCTGTGGACAGCGCTTAATTGGAGACAACTTCCTCTTACAACAGGACAATGACCCAAAGCACAGCTCCAAACTATGCAAGAACTATTTAGGGAAGAAGCAGTCAGCTGGTCTTCTGTATATAATGGAGTGGCCAGCACAGTCAACGGATCTCAACCCTATTGAGCTGTTGTGGGACCAGCTTGACCGTATGGTACGTAAGAAGTGCCCATCAAGCTAATCCAAATTGTGGGAGGTGCTTCAGGAAGCATGGGGTGAAATCTCTTCAGATTACCTCAACAAATTGACAACTAGAATGCCAAAGGTCTGMAAGSCTGTAATTGCTGCAAATGGAGGATTATTTCAATTAAAAATCWTTATTTATAACAATGTCAACATCTTGACTATATTTCCTATTAATTTTGCAACTCAACAAGGACATTTCTAAGTGACTCCAAACTTTTGAACGGTAGTGTACATTTTGAAGGATCTTGCGAGTCATCTAGTTTATGTTTCAGTATTGGGATGCACAGGAGAGGATAGTCCTTATCAGATGATACTGCTGCCCTCTAGTGGCAAATAACCAGAATGACCAGACATATTGTGTGTGTCCGTGAGTGTGTGCATGCTGTGCACGTCACTGTGAAATTGAATTCATATTGACTTTAAACCAAGAGACAGATGTAACAGTGTACCAACATGCTTTAATGACAGAAAATAGATATTATTTTACAAGACAGACAGTATAAAACATATGTACAAATAAAAAAGCCTCCAGATAGTCGAGAGACAGATGTATATATATGTACCTCTCCTACAAGTCAAGTTGCTGTGCGACTGGCTGAAATGGATTGAACACTTAGAGAAAATATGCTAGAATATTATAGATACTTCCTATATCCTACACAACCATACCTACAGTATTTAAAAATCAACAGCTATTTTACTCTGTCAGGCATGGCAGAAGAGGTCTACAGATAAGATGACATGATATACTGTATATATAGTATGTACAGTTCTGTTCTCCAAAGCCAAGGGTCCAAGCACTATTTGCAAGAGGAAGTGGGACAGTATTTAGTATTTAGCATACTTCCATATCTCCATTGAATTAGAATTGTGATTTTGAGATKAGAACCTTTCCCCTGTAACTSTGTGTGTGTGTGAGTGTGTGTCCCTGGGATAACCTTCAGGTGGAGCGACGGAGTTCAGCACCCATTTCGAGGTTTCTCCAGTAATACTTTCCAAACTTAACGAGGGTATATCGCCAGGATGAAGCGAAGCTTTAACATTGTAGACTTGACCAACAAAATACTTTACTACAATGAAACAAASAAATAGAGAGACAAACGGAGAAGCCACAATGTGCGCGTTTCTCATAATGGTCTTGAGTCGCTCCACACAACAACCTRAAATGGCTGTTATTTGAGGTTGCGCAGTGACTCCTTGGGAAGGTCCACTTTGGGACCTCAGAGAGATGTCCCGATAGAAATTAAAAGAATGAAGAATAGATAAGGAAMTCTATGGTGGTCCCATGGTGGGAATTTGAATGTTGTAGTACAGAGAGACTTATTTTATATCTGAACTCTTCTTAGGAGTGGGAGAGGCTAAGTACAGCAGCTCAGACCTGGTAGAGAGAGATTATCTTCCGGACACCGTCTTGTTTTAAAATAAATTACATCATAATAACTTTGAACATAATATTGGAGATTAGAAACCAAGGAATGAGTSCTGGTCAGACTGTAAAGTATCCCTCCTCCCACTCCTGAGGTTTGAATCCTATTCTTACACGGCATTTATCTGAGTCACACATTCATGAAATGTAGTCCTACAGTAGAACCTATGCACAAAACAAARGATTCCTTTAATTAGTCCTTCATTTACATTTCAAAATATACATGATCTGAAGTACTACAAGATCAAAATCACCTGAGGTAAGTCTCTCTGTATTCACCTAGATCGGTTCTTGAGGACAGGAGTCCGTTTTTTTAATGGCAGTTGGGTTTCACTCAAGTCCCATGGCTAGCATCTATTGCACCCATTTCTCTCCATACAGGTGTGAGTGAGTGTTTGGCAAGACCAGGCATGCATACTGTAGATGAAACATGCTAAACTCACGAGAAAATAAAACAGTTTTGCTTGAGAGAGAGAGAACTGATCCATCTCTTCAAAGTAATCATCAGTCTTACAGAAAGAGATACAGTAATGGTTCTCTTTCAGTTATTTTGTTTCGATATCTCAAATGTGGGGTTTCACTAGGACCACCTACTCTCCTGGAAAAACCTATCCAAAGCTTTTGTTGGAGACAGACAGGTAGAGTGGTGAATGAGGTGAGATCCTCAATTCCATAAAATTCCTTTTCTACTTCTCAGTCTCCGTTGSTMCTGTAGCTAGCGTCACTGCTAGCTATTGAGAYTTGGCTAGCTAGCTGAGAAGCAAGGTAGCAACACGGTAGCATTTACTAGCTCCCTGACTAACTCGGTCACACGGTTTCCTTTAGCCAGCACTGAGCTAGCCACGGCACATCTTCACCACAAGGTAGCTGCTAGCTAGCTAACACCCCACTAGCCTCGCGGCTATAGCGTTATACAGTGATCAATATTGCTAGCTGTTAGCCGCAAAGCTCCTAACTAGCTAACTTGGTACGCCGTTGACACAAGCTACTATTTGCTAGATACCAGCCACAGGGCTTCTAACTAGCTAACCTATGCCATCTACACGTTGTTCTTTCAACAGGCATTGTTTGGTCCCACTAGCAAGCCTTGTCCCTCGCAATGGCCACTGCTATCCCTTCCCAGAACGAGGTCTAGCACTCGAACCCCCAAGTTCTTGCGGCTCCATGATTGTGGGGAAAGAGTACCACCCTCTATGCATCAATTGCTTGGGACACTGAATCATATGACCACTGCTGACGAGAGCAGGTCTGAAGAGGAGGCTTAAACATGCTTCTATTTCATCATCCCGTCTTGCCTCCGAGCCAACAGTGACAGCCGAGGCTCAGCACTCCGCAACTGAGCCAAGTTGGAGCGAGGTCATGGATAGCCTCGACTCCCTCCCCTCACAGTCGGACGACACAGTGTCAGGGGAAGGCGAGTTAGGCGATGACGAGGATGACAATGGGATTCATCTCACAGAAATCCTTGAGATAGCGCAGGAGATGGGGACTGCTGGTGAAACTTATCTTGTCGTTTTAAATTATTTAGTTTTAAGCCTTTCCCAAACCATAGCCCTAACCTTATCCATTCTGAATGAATCCCTAAACTATTAACCTTTGATTGTAGTTATTTCTGGTAGAAGCAACGACCCTAAGGAGCCCGGGAAGACCCCATCCCAAAACACGGTGACCACGCCGTTTGGGGTGGAAGAGGTGACACATCCAGGAGAAGAGGGTGATGCCGTATGCTTTCCCTCCTCATCGTCAAGCCCTTGATGACCAGTGATTTCCCCATTGGCAGTTACAACCCTGCTCACCCAGATGCTTTAGCCATCGGGGCGTAGCCGGTGAAAAAAATGAAAAAAGGAGATGATACAGGCCACTTATGCACGCTCTCTGTGTTTCCCGTTGGTGCGTTTATGTCGTGGAGAAGTGGTGTGACTATACAGATTTTTCATCTCTACACTCTGCTTTCCAGGGTCCTATGCTCCTTGTAGGAGAAGGTTCATCTTTGTTAGGGTCCTTTTGCCGCTTTCTCGGCCTGCCAAGGTCCCGCCATGATACAGTTTATCCATAACTGTTGGGTAGTCTCTATGGCGGGCACGTCGCTTACGTCCATTCGCCAAGCTTTTAGCTGTCTGTGTCTATTGTGCTTAAAATCCTTTCACAGCAGCTATTAGCCAATTAAAAGCATTGTGACATAATATTCCTCCTTTCGCTTTACTACTGCCCTTGGTGTCCCTAAGCGTATGTGCGAACTGTGGTCTAACGAGCCACTGTTCGCGCCCACAGTCTGTCCAGGTGGTTTGTACTTAACCCTATCTTTGGGAGGGTTCAACTTTTTTCCATTGTCGCACCTTGGAGCCTGTGGCTTTTTGCCTGTCTCCTTCCCTAGAAGGGCATCTCTGTCGTTTCCCCTATGTTCCCCCGACATTCCCCCGTGGTTTCCCCGTCATTTCCCAGTCGTTTCCCAGTAAGTGTGTTTCACATCTACTTGGACTGTAGGAGAGCTCAGGCAAGGCTGTCATGCTCTTCGCTCATTTCAACGATATCCTGCCAGATCATGGGGACCATTCTTTTGGCTGATGGTCTTCGGAGGGCCCTCTCCTACAGAGGAGTTTACCTCTCGGGCACTGTTTGGGGCATATCTCATTAGTCTTGCTTCCCCTCACTTTTTTTATGAGATTTTCCCCCTTGGGTTGTCTGTGCACATTTTCGGTGCATACTCCCTTGGTTTCAAGACCTCTGAGGGTTGCTGATGTTGGGACTTCCCTGGCTTCGGTGAGAGCATGTTTTGCGATATGGGAGTTGGCAATATCCCCACATGTGAGATATCGAAATGAATAATTGAAAGAGAATTTACTTGCGTAACCCCAGTTCTCTGAAATTATGAGTAATACATCTCACCGCATTCCTTTTGCTCGCAAGAGAGTGAGGAAGAGAAGCATGCTTGAGAATAACCAGAGGGCGGGACTGGCTCCTTTTATGGAATTGAGGGTCTCAACTTATTCGCCACTCATAATAAGTAACCTTACGTTATTGCTTGTTGCTATCATTGCTATTGAAACCCGAGGAGGGTAGTCAGAAAAGAGTTGAACTCTTTAAACATGATGTCAAAGGGGAGTTGAACTTCAGCTTCAGTTTCAATTCTTCTCATTAGGAAATACGACTGAGAATGAGATTTGGGTCTTGGAGGCCGTGCTTTGATGTGGGTGTGTCTTGTGTGTGTGTGTTCGAACGTGGTAAGCGTTTGTACTTTCATTGTGCCCAAAAAAGTACACAGTTACAGTCATTCACCCTTCCAGATCAGGCTGGTCACTAGAAATAGACAGGGATTTCAGATGTTTGAAAAGTTCCTGAGAATATATGCCTTACTCAGCACTCACAAAAAAAAAGAAAAACAATTTCCCAGCACTGGGCGCAAAATCATATTTTTTTTTATATAACTAGGCAAGTCAGTTATTTTTAATTGCAACGACAGCCTACAGTGGGTTAACTGCCTTGTTCAGGGGGAGAACGACAGATTTTTACCTTGTCAGCTCAGGAATTCAACCTAGCAACCTTTCGTTTACTGGCCCAACACTCTAACCACTAGACTACCTGCTGCCTCATGAGGTTTGCAGCTGGAGCGCGCTGCTTAGACCACTGCGCTATTGACAGTYCTCAATGCTATAGCAAGCCGTGAGAATACTATGAATACTGATGATACCTAGTGTGTTGCTTTAAAAAAAATTTTTAAGCCTTCCCCATACCGTAGCCAAACCTTAACCACTCGGAAGTAATGCCTAAACTGTTAACCTTTGAATTAATGATGTTTTAACCCTGTAACCACGCGGAATGAATGCATTAAAAAAAGACGTTCATCCATAATACGTTGGACGGGACACGATGAGATCTTGTTGTTCTAGATAACTTGAAACAGTCTAACCAGGTTTTGTGTCTGGAAGCAGCCTAGACTCACTAGCAAACTGGCCAACTTCTTTGAACAATTAGCTTCAGCCGGCCGTTGTGCGACCTGTGGCAAAGTTGGTTTGACTTTGGATCACGGCTGGGATGCTCATTAGGCAGGATTAGGTGGCCGCATACGGTGGCAGATTAATGAGGGCGTCATTTTCTGAGCTAAACTGACCAAGACCCACCTCCAACAACAACACATAAATCCTCACATAATTCTGACCCAAAACAATTACAATTTGTCTCAAGCAGTGGCATAAGGGCTTTTAAGGTGAGCGTTGATGCTGCCCTGTGATAAGCAGAGCCCACGTTGTCAAAGGCAGGGGCGCCAAATATTTTGCTTGTCCATTCCCAGCTTGCCTCTCCGGTGTGCTGTTGGAGTGACGCATTGAGTCAGCGCTCCATCAACGTTCCATCAACGTTCCGTCAAAACAATTATCTAACATAAATCATGTAGCTGATGTAGGATATGGTAGAAAGAAGAGATGGAGATAAAATGTATGACAATGTAATGAGACAGACACTTTTTACATCATGCAGGTTTCTCCGATCAAATAGAAACTGGCTACTCTTTAGTTGAATGATCTAGCTGGCAAGGTAAGTGCTGTTTGACAGAACAAATAGTACTTATTCCCAGTGCTGAGCTAGAAGTGTAACTGTCATGTGACGTTCGCTACTGTTTCATCCCCTCTCAAGGTAAATATATATATATATACATACATACACATACCCATATATATATAAACATGCATACATGTACACATACATACATACATACATACAAATACACATACATATATACATATGTATATATATATTATATATATATATATATACACACATCTTTTTAAAATATATGTTTTCCTTTATTATTCCTTGCAAACCCTACCACCCCTTCCCTAATTGGAGTAAACTAATAAAGAATAACACTTAGGCTTCTACTTCCAACTTGTACATACTATATACATTTTACAGACACAATCTATTTTACAATAGTTGCATTTTGTTTGTTTTTAGTCCTGGCCTTCCTCTATTTCTGATGTCCATCCAGTTTGATTTCTATTTTGATTGGTGGTTTTAAGTTTGTATCCATCAAAGTTGATCATAGCAAAAAATTAAATACTTTTTTACATTTCACGCTGTGTAAACACATTGCAAATGTATTCATTTTTTATTTAATCTTTATTTAACTARGCAAGTCAGTTAAGAACACATTCTTATTTACAATAGTCTCACGATAACTCCTGATAACGTTGGGTAGCTTATATTCAAAGCTTAAATAGTCAAATTGATTAGTCACAGGAATCAGGACTAACAAAGCCAATGCAATGGCCTGTATTACAAATGGTGGGCCTACCACTTGGATGGGCATTCATAAAATTCCATTGTGGGTGTGACATGGTAGGCTACACCCCAGTAAGCACAAGCCAACATCTTTTGGACGCCTTTTTTTGGTCCTGTTCAGACCGGACATCTTTTTTTTGTGTTTTACAAACGGTAGGCTTACCACATATATGGGGATTCATAAAATTATATTTCAGGCAACACTGTAGGCTACACCTCAGTAAGCATRGAACGAAACCGACGCCTTTTGGATGTCTTTTGTTGGTGCAGTCTGGATCGGCCTTGATTTCCACATCCACGGACATTGATTTTTGGTTCAGTCCGGACCAAATCGGAACCAATCAAAGACGTCTATGTTTGSTTCAGATTTTGTGCGGTCTGGACAAGCCTTGATTTGGCCAAACATAGACGTCTATAAATTACTTATTTTCAACTTTCATTCAGATCCAAAAATGTGCCTGATTTCAACATCCAGAAAATGAATGTTTTCAATGTCTGGAAAATACGTATTTCCACCTTTCATTCAGAACCTAAATTKAATTTAACTTCAACGTCTGGAAGTTACGTCTTTTAGACGTCTTGTCAACGTCATTTTGCTTAATGGGATTATTCTAGTTTTGAGGGGGCTGCATTTTCAGGGGTCTTGCCTAGGGCAGCAGAACAGACCTGCTTTGGGTAGCCTATCTGTGGGGCTAGTTAGGCACCGTCAATAAATTACACAATGTAAATGGGACAATATTTTCATGTTGCACATCTGTTAGTCTCATTAAATGCTTTCAATATTTGTAYATGAATTTCTACAATTTATAGTTAGTTTGAGGTCTTTAAGTCATTGCAATTGGAGCTATTTACATTTAAAAAATAGGGATATCGAATGTCAAACAAAATTGACCATGGGCATTATCATGTGGTAGAGTGCAGACCGAATTGATGATTACTTGTGTGCTGACAGATGTAGGCATGATTGAAATAAACCCAACCCAAGGAAGACTGTTACAGTACCCTTCATTCTGTAACGTACACATTTTCCTAATTATCTCGCAAATCTCAGTTTTGGACGAGACTGACTTTATGACCAAAATTATCCTATTTACACTTTGTAGTCAATTTTGACATTCGAAGAAATGTTTCTGACTAATATCGATGCCACGTAGTTCGTTTTCGACCAGGTCAGTTTTTTATTGCCTTCAGTTGCTCATTAATTCACATAGTTTTCTACCAGGTAATTTGTTTATTGCCTTCAGTTGCTCATTAACTTCTCTCAGCTATGGATCCCTTTTACGGGATCACTTTCCTACACAACCGCTAGAATTGCAGGGCGCCAAATGCRAAAGTATTACTAAAAATATTTATAATCATGCAATCACAAGTGAAATATACCAAAAMACAGCTTAGCTTGTTGTTAATCCACCTATCGTGTCAGATTTTGAAAATATACTTTACAGCGAAAGAAATCCAAGCTTTTGTGAGTGTAGCTTTCAATGCTACAACAAGCTAGCCTTATATTAGCTTGGTTAGCTTGGTCACGAAAGTCAGAAAAGCAATGAAATTAATCGCTTACCTTTGATAATCTTCGGATGTTTCCACTCACGAGACTCCCAGTTACACAACAAATGTTCTTTTTGTTCGATAAATAAGACTTTTATCACCAAAAAACGCCATTTGGGTTGCGCATTWTGCTCAGAAAATCAAAGCCGTGTTACGTTCGACAAATTCCAAAAAGTATCCGTAATGGTCGTAGAAACATGTCAAATGTTTTTTGTAATCAATCCTCAGGTTGTTTTTAACAAACATAATCGATAATATTYCAACCGGACCATTACCTATTCAATAAGAGACAAACAGAAAATGGGGAGCTCCTCTCGCGCGCGCAGGAACTATTCGGAGGACACTTGACTAGTTTTGAAAAAACTCGTTCATTTTTCTAAATAAAAGCCTGAAACTATGTCTAAAGCCTGGTCACAGCCCGAGGAAGTCATTGGAAAATGAATCTGGTTGATACCCCTTTAAATGGAGGATAGGCGGGCCAGGAAACACAGATTTTTATTTATCACTTCCGGGTTACCTTTTCTCAGGTTTTCGCATGCAGAATAAGTATTGTTATACTCACAGACAATATTTTGACAGTTTTGGAAACTTTGGAGTGTTTCCTATCCTAATCTGTAAATTATATGCATATTCTACGATCTGGGCCAGAGAAAATGTCCGTTTACGTTGGGCACGTTATTTTTTTTAAAGCGCAAAGAGGTTAATTCACATAGTTTTCTACCAGGTAATTTGTTTATTGCCGTCAGTTGCTCATTAATTCACAGACAGTCTGAGCCACAGTCAATGGAGCAAATTTCAGATAAATAAATGTTCTTTAATCTGTACATCTCTCTCATGTCTACAGGTATAGCACAGCTACGATGTCAAACACTCAACATTCTATTGAATTACTGTTTTTATTAGTAGGATATCAAATCAGTAAAATACTGACTTGCGAAGCTTACAGTCATTTTGTTTTCTATGATAGTGTTTCGTCATGGGTAATGACAAAAGTTGTTACAATGTCATTTGAGATCCAGTGCAGGCATATAATGCTCCCATCAATGACGTAGTTTGTGAACATGGTCAATGCATGTTATCTGATATGTCCCACTCTCACCTCTAGGGGCCAGTGTGGGCATACTGAAAGGGGGGTGACTGTCCACAGCAGTGTTCTGATCAAGGCTTTATTGATGTAAATATCATGGTCTGTTTACATATTGCCTCTTGTGTGTTCCTTTAAAATAGTGGGTCCTTATTTGTTATGGGAATAGATTGTTTGAACCCTGTGTCATGGTAAGTCGACCCGAGGAAATAGCGACCTTGGCAAATATTTGAGTCTGTGGAGAACACGGTTCTCTGCTGCAAAGACAATACTCAGAGGACGTTACCTATGAGAGCGAGACGTTCACAAAACCAGCTCCAAACCTCTTCCCTGGGATCATATTCCTTATTATCTCAGCCCAATTAGTTCAGTGATATCTTGAATGACAAGTCTAATATCAGACCTAATTTCCTTTGAAACATGTTGTTGAGAGGATGATTGAAGATAAGGGAAATGGTAACATAAAAATTGTGTGAGGTGAGTGGTTAAAATACTCTTCTATCCTACTTTTCTACCCAAATAAGGGTGCTAAAAACKAATTATTTTGATGTTGTTATTAATGGGCTGGGGAGGGGTGGGTGATTAAGGCCTCTGTAATCAAGAGCAGAACCCCACTGCTTACCCTAACCTTGGTGTAAAATAGAGAAAAAAAATCTATATATTTCAAAAGTTGTCCTGTAGCTGTTAATGATCCCCCTTTTATCTGAGACTATTGTTTGTGTTTTTCATCAGTGCATTCTCTGGGCCAAACATAAAGGGGTTTCCCATTAGGGGCTACCCTATTACAGGGGCTGCTGAAAAAGAGATGTCTCGCCACTAACAACTAACACACAAGCACACACACACACACACACACACACACAACACACTCCACAGGCAAGGACAAACTGGGGGAGGCAGAGGGGAGAGCTCAGCCAAGACTTTCTCAAGACGAGACACTCACTCAGTCGGTCTGATGTCTCCCATTCTCCCGTAGAAACACGAAAGGCTACAAGTATATTCCGTCTAGAACACTATCGTGTTCTCCGTGTTCTATTCAGGAATGTTACAGTTGAATAGGGAAACTTTTTGTCAGTCCACCCTTTAAATGTCATCCATTAGAATCAATTAGAATGTGCAGCACGCTCCACAAAGGGCTAAATGAATAGGTAACCTAGGAAACGAGTACTCTCGCTCAGGTAGAGAGGTAGAGGGATGGAGATATAGAGCAGGTTGAGTGAAGTTCAAAAGGCTCTCAGTTTGAAGTGCACCGAATGAAGTACACTTACAACCCTGTTTCCTCTTACAGTCAAGGACCCCTGAAGGTCGAATGGATTTCATATGTATGCAAATGCTTATCTTCAAACCTGAACAGCAGTACCTACCAGGGAGAAAAAAATAACAAACTATTCTCCCCTTGACACAATAAAAAAAAACGGAGATGTGCTCGTCTCAGATGAGTACAGAATGTTTTCGGGTTTAGATCAGATTTTTTGAGCGTTCAAACAGTATTTCCCTCTTTTCTTTACTGTTGTGGGTTAGTGGCTTGGACAGAATATTTGCAGACATGTTACATACATATAGTCTAGAGGTTTCTGTACCCAGAAAAATATTCCAGAATGCAGTGTGTAGTTGGAATGGAAGGTTATAGAAGCAGGAGTTTGGGTAGGGTGGTTCCAAAAGGGAACCAACGTTTCAAGGAACCTGGGTCACCACTTATCATTATTTCAGTTGCATAAGTCCCTGCTCCACGATTGATAACATTACTCAGAGCAACGACTCAAAACACAACAATATCGAATCACCGGCCAGATAGAACATGTGTCTACTGCACTCTTAGAAAACAATTTGCTGTCTAGAACCTAAAAGGGTTCTTCGGCTGTCCCTATAGAATAACCCTTTGAATAACCCTTTTTGGTTCCAGGTAGAACCCTTTTAGGTTCCATGTAAAACCCATTCCACAGAGGGTTCAATATGGAACCAAAAGGGTTCTACATTGTACCAAAAATAGTTCTACCTAGAGCCAAAAAGGGTTCTCCTATGGGGAGAGCCGAAGAACCCTTTTTGAACCCTTTTTTCGAAGAGTGTACCACATGACCATACTCCAGCCTAGTTACTGTGGATGGGGATAATGAGGTCTGGGCATGAACTGATGAAGAAGAAGAGAAGGAGGGAAAGATAACAAAACGAAATACCTTCCTCGAATCCTTCCATCTGTGATTGACGTTCACACCATCAACAACACAAAAACGGGAATATGGAAAACTACAGGATTGGAATGAGAAACATCAGGTGAGTTATGACCTCTATTCCCAAGACCGGAGCCAAGATGGATTCTCACACGTCTCTTCTGGCAGAGAGAAAACCAGACAAATGTCCTAATCTATTTCCATTCAGCCTCATTAAACTTTAATAAATACAGAACTATTCATCATCACACAGGCCGTTTGGTCGATTTGATCTACAGATGTACTACAGGATAATTTTAGAGCCTTCAGAATTAATCTGATTTGAAAGCATTGTGACCTTGCGTCCTACACTAAACTCCTTCTAATTTCCTAAACTTTTATCCACATCATGGCAAAAGGTTAATTCTCCACACGCATGCATGCGCGCGCACACACACCCACCACACACACACACACAACACACACCACACACAACACACACACACACACCACACACACACACACACACACACACACACACACACACACACACACACACAACCACACACACACACATCAACACACACACACACACACACACACACACACCACACACACACACACACACACACACACACACACACACCCACACACCACACAACACACACACCACAGACACAAACCTTCAGTAATGGAAGCTCATGTTGAGAACAGGAGTAACTCTCTGACATGCCAGAGTCTAAGTGGTTAATGGTAAACAGTTGACGTAAATGGTTTACGGAGAACCTCAACGGAGGTACAGCAGAAAGGAGAGAACTAAACGAATGAAAACAGACCACATCATAAATAAATCCATCTGTACTCTCGCTATATGTATGCATATTCATGGACAGGGTTCAAACGACTTAATTTAAAAAAATTGTTATCGTCTCAGCCCGGGACCCCTCCCGCAGGGGGACCAAGTGGGGTGCAGGATGCGGGATAGAGGGGGACATACTGGTCTACTGGGGCACAGACATTTGATAATAGGAGGCTGTTCTGGATACTATAGCTCTGTAGTGTTGGTAGTGATAATAGGGGGCTGTTCTGGCATACTATAGCTCTGTAGTGTTGTGAGTGATAATAGGGGCTGTTCTGGATACTTAGGCTCCTGTAGTGTTGTGAGTGATAATAGGGGCGTTCTGGATACTATAGCTCTGTAGTGTTGTGAGTGAAATAAAGGGGCTGTTCTGGATACTATAGCTCTGTAGTGTGTGAGTATAATAGGGGGCTGTTCTGGAACTACTCTGTAGTGTTGTGATGATCATGAGGGCTGTTCTGGTACTATAGCTCTGTAGTGTGTGGTGTAATAGGGGGCTGTTCTGGATACTATACCTGTAGTGTTGTAGTGATAATAGGGGGCTGTCCGGATACTATAGCTCTGTAGTGTTGTGAGTGATAATAGGGGCTGTCCTGGGAAGATCTAGCTCTGTAGTGGTTGGTGAGTGATAATAGGGGCTGTCCTGAGACTATAGCTGCTGTAGTGTTGTGAGTGATAATAGGGGGCTGTTCTGGATACTATAGCTCTTAGTGTTGTGAGTGGATAATAGGGGCTGTTCTGGATACTATAGCTCTGTAGTGTTGTGAGTGATAATAGGGGGCTGTTCTGGATACTATAGCTCGAGTGGTTGTGAGTGATATAGGGGGCGGTCTGGAACTATAGCTCTGTATGTTGTGAGTGATTAATAGGGGGCTGTCCTGGAGAGACTATAGCTTGTGTGTTTGTGAGTGATAATAGGGGGCTGTTCTGGATACTATAGCTCTGTAGTGTTGTGAGTGATAATAGGGGGCTGCTCTGGAACTATAGCTCTGTAGTGTTGTGAGTGATAATGGGGCTGTCTGGAACTATAAGCTCTGTAGTGTTGTGGAGTGATAATAGGGGCTGTTCCGGGAGAACTATAGCTCTGTAGTGTTGTGGTGATAATAGGGGGCTGTCTGGAGACTATAGTCTGTAGTGTTGTGAGTGATAATAGGGGGCTGTCTGGAACTATAGCTCTGTAGTGGTTGTGAGTGATAATAGGGGGCTGTTCTGGAGTACTATAGCTCTGTAGGTGTGGTGAGTGATAAATAGGGGGCTGTCCTGGAGACTATAGCTCTGTATGTTGTGAGTGATAATAGGGGGCTGTCTGGAGACTATAGCTGTAGTGTGTATGAATAATATGGCTGTCGTGGAGACTATATGCTCTGTAGTGTTGTGAGTGATAATAGGGGGCTGTCCTGGAGACTATAGCTCTGGAGTGTTGTGAGTGATAATAGGGGGCTGTTCTGGATACTGTAGCTCTGTAATGTTGTGTCTCACTATCTATCTGGCTGTCTACGCCACTCTACCAGCAGAACTACAACAGATGGTCTTATGATGATTCTGATAGCTCACAAAAATGGTAATGGTTATAACAATGATCACTATACTTGCGCGTGTATCATACAGCTACTGCTATCCGTTGTAGGATACGAAAACTTCCAGCACTAATCTAATGCTATTGCTTTATAATGAAAACTGTACATTAGTAGTTTCATAAAGGATTTATGTTTGTACATACAGTATTGCTAGAATGTTATCCTGTAAACTGTGTGTGTGTGTGTGTGCGTGTGTGTGTGTGTGTGTGTGTGTGTGTGTGTGTGTTTGTGCATTAGACTATGTGTATATATATATACAGTTGAAGTCGGAAGATTACATACACCTTAGCCAAATACATTTAAACTCAGTTTTTCACAATTCCAGTCAGTTACGATCACCACTTTATTTCAATAATGTGAAATGTCAGAATAATAGTAGAGAGAATKATTTATTTCAGCTTTTATTTCTTCCATCACATTCCCAGAAGTCAGAAGTTTACATACACTCTATTAGTATTTGTTAGCATTGTCTTTAAATTGTTTAACTTGGGTCAAACGTTTTGGGTAGCCTTCCACAAGCTTCCCACAATAAGTTGGGTGAATTTTGGCCCATTCCTCCTGACAGAGCTGGTGTAACCGAGTMAGGTTTGTAGGCCTCCTTGCTCKCACACGCTTTTTCAGTTCTGCCCACAMATTTTCTATAGGATTGAGGTCAGGGCTTTGTGATGGCCACTCCAATACCTTGACTTTGTTGTCCTTAAGCCATTTTGCCACAACTTTGGAAGTATGCTTGGGGTCATTGTCCATTTGGAAGACCCATTTGCGACCAAGCTTTAACTTCCTGACTGATGTCTTGAGATGTTGCTTCAATATATCCACATMATTTTCCWYCCWCATGATRCCATCTATTTTGTGAAGTGCACCAGTYCCTCCTGCAGCAAAGCACCCCCACAACATGATGCTGCCACCCYCGTGCTTCACRGTTGGGATGGTGTTCTTCGGCTTGCAAGCKTCCCCCTTTTTCCTCCAAACATAACGATGGTCATTATGGCCAAACAGTTCTATTTTTGTTTCATCAGACCAGAGGACATTTCTCCAAAAAGTGTGATCTTTGTCCCCATGTGCAGTTGCAAACCGTAGTCTCGATTTTTTATTGCGGTTTTGGAGCAGTGGCTTCTGAGCGGCCTTTCAGGTTATGTCGATTTACTGTGGATATAGATACTTTTGTACGTGTTTCCTCCAGCATCTTCACAAGGTCCTTTGCTGTAGTTCTGGGATTGATTTGCACTTTTCGCACCAAAGTACGCTCATCTCTMGGAGACAGAACGCATCTCCTTCCTGAGCGGTATGACAGCTGCGTGGTCCCATGGTGTTTCTACTTRCGTACTATTGTTTGTACAGATGAACGCGGTACCTTCAGGCGTTTGGAAATTGCTCCCAAGGATGAACCAGACTTGTGGAGATCTACAATTTTTTTTCTGAGGTCTTGGCTGATTTCTTTTGATTTTCCCATGATGTCAAGCAAAGAGGCACTGAGTTTGAAGGTAGGCCTTGAAATACATCCACATATACACCTCCAATTGACTCAAATGGTGTTAATTAGCCTATCAGAAGCCTCTAAAGCCATGACATGATTTTCTGGAATTTTCCAAGCTGTTTAAATGCACAGTCAACTTAGTGTATGTAAACTTCTGACCCACTTTAATTGTGATACAGTGAATTATAAGTGAAATAATCTGTCTGYAAACAATTGTTGGAAAAATGACTTGTGTCATGCACAAAATAGATGTCCTAACTGACTTGTCAAAACTATAGTTTGTCAACAAGACATTTGTGGAGAGGTTGAAAATCAAGTTTTAATGACTCCAACCTAAGTGTATGTAAACTTCCGACTTCAACTGTATGTGTGTGTGTTTGCCCTCTATATGACTTTGTGTTTGTCTTGAGAAAAGGTCCTGTGTACTTGTGAATGAGTGCGAACATGTGATTGTGAACGTTTGTGTGCATGCTTGCATGTATAAAAGTGAGTATGTGTTCTGCACTGCATGTGACTCTGAGTGTGTCGTGACTTCCATGCTGCTCCCCTGGCAGCTGTGTGGAGGTCAATTCTGTCCCAGCACAGCCGAGGGCAGTCGGACGGGAGCAGGGTTAGAGGGAGGTTAGAGATAGGGGGCATATACAATCCCTTCTCCACCTCCCTCTCCCCACATCCCGCAGTGGTATGGTAGTAGTATTATTCAAAGGTTAGAAAGAGGAGGCATAAACATACTCCCTCTCCCCTTGTCCCAYTGACCCCACTACTCCCTGCTGCACTGGGCTGTGTATTGGTTGTCATGATTACCATGCGGCCCGTGCCCAATGGGTTAAGCTTCCCAACCAAACCCTTGGGGCGTCGGGCAGTCATGGCAACCGTCGGCCAGTGTCTTTGTTCCAACTCACACAGCTAACCTTGTTGCAAACGGTCACGTCTGAAAGTAAAGTGGGCCCAATTTAGAATATATGGTCAGAAAAGACTTTCTTTACATGTTTTTTTAATGTTTCTTCTGATCTTTTTTTGTCATGAATTTGAAAGGGTCAAATGATTGAAGTCATTTTCTGGATTCATTTCACTTGGATTCAATGTCTATCTGGAGTCCTTGTCTCAGCACATCCTTCCTCAGTTCAGCTGTGGCCTTGATGCTGTCTTATAAATGTGACAATGGAAATCGTATCCCAAATGTCTTACAAAAATGGCTTGTTTTTATTCAATACTATAATCTTATTACTATACAACTTACTTTAAATTGCAATATTTACATGCTATTGCAATATTTCTCAAAAAGGCAGAATTTAAGAAAGCAAGACTACAAATACTGTGATAAGTTGATGGCCGTGTCTCTCCATGYCCTCTGTGCAATGACCACTACAAGTACACAGCTTCCAGGAAATCCTTTTCACTTCCTGTGATGTCACTTCCTGTGAGAGAGACATAACTACAAGCATTTCACAACACAGTAATCACCCAGTAAAAGATCAAACTAAATTCTTAACTTCTATAATTCTTATCAAGCTCAATGACAATGTTATATTTTTTCACTGGAAAGTTCTTATAATTATCTTAAATACACATTTGTACCACAAGCTGAATAAAACCAGTAAGAGCTGGTGAGATCAAGGTCATCATCAAATCGAATCTGGCCATGCCATGTGTGAATACTGTATGGATTTAATTTAATTATAAAAAAAAAATCTTTGCGAGTCAGCGGAATGTGTTTTGTCAAACACATTTCCGGGACATGCTTATGCCTCCCCCGTCTGGCCCTTGGCTGCGTTGTTTCATATCATCTTCATGTTGAATTTCCGGGCCCCTCCAGCACTACCCGTGGCCGCAGGCCCCTCGGCCTTSCGGAAAGGGGTCTCCACTGTGAAGTTGTTCTTGCGCTGGCCCCGCCCCCTGCTCCATGCGAACAACAACAGGAAACAGAAGAGCACCACGCCTAGGAAGGTGATGCAGCCCATAGCCGTGGAGACAAGGATGGTGGTCAGGTCCAGGGTGAACTTGAGGAAGACGCGCGTGCTGTTCAGGTTTGTGTCGTTGAAGAACTCGCCGCCGTACAGCGAGCGGTTGGCGAAGAAAGCCGACGCGGCATCCAGCGGTGCGCCCCGGACGGTGAGCATGGCAAAGTAGGTGTCGTTGCCGCCGGCGTTACTGGCGATGCACATATAGGTGCCACTGTCGGTGACCTGGGCATAGCGGATCTCTAGCGTCCCTCCTGGGAGGACAGTGATGCGGCCATTGCTCTTGGCTGTGATTATTCGGCGCTGAGGGGAGATCCACATGATCTTGGGGGCGGGCTCTCCCACGGCACTGCAGAGGAAACTCACTGGCTGGCCCTCACGAGCCGTCACCTTAGAGGAATGAATGAATGAATATATAAATGAATGAATGAATTAAGTATTAGGCACAAAACTGAAACAGGCAACAAAGCTGTAAGTACAACATATCAATGTGTACCTACACTGTAGTTACATTATGCTTACGTGTACAGCAAAGTGAGATAATAACTCTTACCTGTTGAAGTTTGCGGTTGCGTATCTTGGGCTTCTGGCATGTGAAGTAATCGAAGAGCGCTGAGTCGGTGAAGGTGCTAAGGCTATACCCCTGCACCTCCTCTGGCCCAGCGCACACGGGCACCCTGCCGTCAAAGTTGAGGGTCTTGCGTCTCTGCAGGATCCACAACAGACGGCAGTCACACAGCAGCGGGTTCCCGTCCACCCGCAGCGTCTCCAGACTGTTGACAGAGTGGAACGATCTCTCCTCCAGGGTCTGGAGTTCGTTGGAGGAGAAGTTGAGGACCCGGATCTGTCTGAGGCCTCCCAGGGAGTGGGGCTCCACTGTAGCTAGGCCCGTGTTCACCATAATCAGCTCCTTGAGCCTCAGCAGGTCCCTGAAGGCCCAGGGCTCCAGGGTGGTGATGGGGTTGAAGGACAGGTTGAGATGAGTGAGGTGGATCAGGTTCCTGAATGAGGACGAGGGGACGGAGGTGATGTTGCTGTTAGTGATGGACAACCAGGACAGGTCCAGGCCCTGGAAGCTGAGCGGGGAGATGTACTCCAGATAGGGCCAGTTATCGATCTCCAGTCCCCGCAGGTTGTTAAGCTTGCGGAAGTTGTGGTCTTCTAGGGCGGCGATGCTGAGGTGCCGTAATCGCAGAGTGACCAGGCTGCGTAGGTAGGACAGTGTCTGGCCAGAGATGGACGTCAGATTGCAGTGCTCGATGGTCAGGTCCTCCAGCCCCAGCAGACCAGAAAAGGCCTTCAAATACAATCAGATTGAACTTGATTAGATGTGAATGCCAATTGTGGAAACATAATATAATCAATAAAAGGTTAGAGAAAGTACTTGGAAAACAGATGGATAACAGTTTACCTTATGAGAAATGTAGACCAGGTCGTTGTCTCCCACCTCCAGGTGTCTCAGACTCCTCAGGTCCTGGAAGGTGTAGTCCAACAGAATCACCATCTTGTTCTCACTCAGGTCCAGCATGGTCAGGTTGCCCAGCTTGGCGAAGGCCCCCATGGGTACAAGCTTCAGCTGGTTCGCCCTCAGCCGTAACACCCGGAGGCTCTGCAGATTGGCGAACGCGTTGGGCTCCAGCGTGGCAATGAGATTCTCACTCAAGTCCACTTCTTCAAGGTGCGGGTACGGTGCCAGGTCGCCCATTTCGACCCAGCGGAGCCGGTTCCGGCTGAGGTCCAGGAGGCGGGTTTCCGTAGGGACGCCCTCTGGGATGCCGGTGAGGCGCCGCCGTTGGCACGAGACTGACCGGATCTGGGCCGAGCACTCGCACCGCGGCGGGCATGCCTGGCAACTACCTGGCATCAGGGATATAATGGTAACCAGCAGCAGGGCCGGCCCCCAGAGACTCACCAACCGCCACGGCGTCAAGGACCACACACCGGGGCCAAGGGAGCCAATCATGGTCTGACTTCTAGCCTATCACAGGCAGGGTCAGTGTACTACACACCTATAGGGAAAGGGAGACAGAGGGAGGAGAGGTTATTGAGAAAGCTTGGGAATAAAGAGTAGAGAAGTAGGGAGGAGAAAGGGAGAAAATGTGGGGGAGAAGGTAGATAAAGACAGAGAGAGGGAGGTTGAAGAAAGAGAGGGAAAGATGGTGAAAAATAGAAGGGAGAATTAAGGTAAGAAATTTAAGAGATGGGGAAGGGATAATGGAAAGTACAGACAGAAAAGAGTGTGGGTGAAGGGAGGAGAGGAAGACAGATGGATAAGTCTTTTAAAACACCTATCAACACATTTATGTTCATAAAAATTACATTCAGTGTCCTGGATAATCCATGCACCTTACTATACAACTGTCATTATGCCCCTGATAACCAGAGAGCTTAGACATCACAGCTACTTTACAAACCATTAAACCACCTATGACACCATCACTTTATAGCACATTATTTCGTTTATGATAGTTAAAACACAGATGTAGGATCTTAATTGGATCACCGTTCAATACAGGAAATGTTAAACTTGTATTTGAGGTTTAAAAAGACTTATGAAGTTTGTAATTTCCAGACTTTCAGACTTGATTTTCCCTTATGAAAAATGTATCAACCCCTACAAAAATGTCCATTAATTATAATCCACATAATAATTCCCATTTCCTGTTGCTGCAGGATTATTTTCCTGCTTTAGCAAACTGGCTCAAATTAAGATCCTACATCTGTAGTGAGGATACTTGTTCATTTATCTATGAGTGTAGCAGTAGAACAAGGGCATTGGGAATCACGTGAGTGAGAAGCAGCCTGTGAATTCATGCATGTTTCCTCCCCTTCTTTCCTCCTCGCTATGTGCTTTCTTCGTACCTCGACACACACTGAATTCATCACACACAACATACGATGCGATGCAAAGAGACAACAGGGTTTGCCTGAAAACGTTATCTGAAATGCCTGTAAAATCTGTGTGTATATGTGTGTCACAGTGACATGAACACAACATTTTCTTCATACAAAGACACACATACACACACATTTTACAGACATTTCAGATGACGTTTTCAGGCAAACCCTGTTGTCTCGTTGCCACTATGAGTCATTCTGTGGTAATGTGTGTGCAAGTGACAGTGAGTGTGTCTTTGAATGTGTCATTTTACTTTGAATAAATTAAAAAGGCATGTTGTTCTTCTCTCCACAAAAAAAGAAAAAAAGCTCATGCTTAAACGTTCCTTCAAGCAACCTGTCAAGTCGCCCACTCAATGTTGAGTGATTTGCCAGAGGACACCAGCCAAAAGGTTCAGAACGTTCAGTACTAGGCCCATACACGCACACACACCACAACACACACACACACACACACACACACACACACACACACACACACACACACACACACACACACACACACACACACACACACACACACACACACACACACACACACACACACACACACACACACACACACACACACACACACAACACAGGCACACACACACACAAAGTTTCAGCAGTGATTGCACCGATTCTCATTTACATCAACAACCTACGGAAGAGCTACAGGGGATTAGGTTGCCAAAGTCAGTGACCTTGGTTGAACATTTTATAAAGAGGATGTGATGACAAGTCGGTGTTTTTATATTGGGACCAGGACCCAGACTTCACCAGGCCCCTGGCTTACAAACCTAGAGCTCCATCTCATTAGTCCTGTATCTCATTCCCTCCAGTGAAACACTAGAAGAGAGCTGAGATCAGCTCAACACAATTAGCACATCAGAGATAAATGGGAGCGGGATCGACACTGACACCTGTGGAACACCCTGTCAGGGATCAAAGATGAAACAGGTACAGTGCAGCCTGTTAACAGGAATTAAAGAGCCACACAAGAATCTTATTATAAGGAAACACTGAAGATTTTCTATTCTCTCTAAAATCTAAAGGCTGCTATTTTAAAAAGACCATGATTAAAGGATTGATGATGCAAAGTACTGGCTTCACTTAGCTGTTATTAGCGGTGAAACACCATGAAAAAAGCAGACGTTTAAAACTTCTTTAGGATTGGTGCGTCCCCTGTGGGACGGTTGAGCTAACGTAGGCTAATACGATTAGCATGAGGTTGTAAGTAACAAGAAAATGTCCCAGGACATAGACATATCTGATATTGGTGGAAAGCTATTATTACAAATTATTGTTAATCTAACTGCACTGTCCAATTTACAGTAGCTATTACAGTGAAAGAAAACCATGCTATTGTTTGAGGAGAGTGCACAGTTTTGAACATGAAAAGTTATTAATTAACAAATTAGGCACATTTGGGCAGTCTTGATACAACATTTTGAACAGAAATGCAATCGTTCATTGGAACAGTCTGAAACTTTGCACATACACGGCTGCCATCTAGTGGCCAAAATATAAATTGCACCTGGGCTGGAATAATACATTATGGCCTTTCTCTTGCATTTCAAAAATGATGGTACAACAAAAATACCAAATAGTTTTTTATTTTTTTATTTTTTTATTATCTTTTACCAGATCTAATGTGTTATATTATCTTACATTCCTTTCACATTTCCATAAACTTCAAAGTGTTTACTTTCAAATGGTACCAAGAATATGCATATCCTTGCTTCAGGACCTGAGCTACAGGCAGTTAGATTTGGGTRTGTCATTTTAGGCGAAAATTGGGGGAAAAAGGGTCCGATCCTTAAGAGGTCTGAGTCTGAGCTGCATTAAAAGTTGGGATCTTAAAGGGATAGTTCAGGATAATATCTTCCCCGATGAACTAGTGGACACCATTTTTATGTCTCTGTGTCCATTATGAAGGGAGTTGCTAACTAGTGTTAGCGCATTTGCTAATTAGCATTAACTAACATTAGTTAACATTGGCTCACAAAACTACCTCTAACTTCCTTCATACTAGACACAGAGACATACAAATGGTATCCACTAGTTCATCTGACTGAGGAAGTAAATAAAAATCCTGAATTATCCCTTTAAGATGAATGAGAAGGAGAGGGTGTTATAATATATTACAGTGCATTTACTGGAGGGATGTTAAAAAGCACTCTGAAGATTGGTTGTGTTTCATGCAGAGCTAAACAGATGAATAATATATGTGCTAGTTTGTGTTTATCGGGCACCATTCAAGGGTTGAGTCACGGGGGCAAAGAGCCATCTTTCTGTCTGTCTCAAAGAGAAGAAAAATATTCCCTACTTGCATAGTTATTTCCTTAGGACTATTTATTTGCAGCTTTGATTGAACTTTGGGCAAGCAAAGTTCTCCCCCATTTGGATGAGAGACAACACTCACTGGAAATTGGGAAGGAATTGTTATGCCTATTTCTGTAAAATGATCACGAAAAAACTATCAAATTTGAGGCTTTCTACAAAATCCCAGCAAAGGCGTATTTGATCTTCTGAAAATCGACAAACTTCAAACCCAATCAACATTCTCCTTAGATGAAGAGCAAATATGAGGTAGGATTACGAGGTTCATCTTCTATATGGTAATACTCTATACATTATGCTGTATATTCCTTCAGGTTCCTAGAGAGAATACACGGCATAACTGAAGCATGCATGAGAGCACCAGCTCTCTCCGTAGCCGATGTGAGCAAGACCTTTAAACAGGTCAACATTCACAAAGCCGTGGGGCCAGACAGATTACCAGGATGTGTACTCAAAGCACTCGGACCAACTGGCAAGTGTCTTCACTGACATTTAAACCTCTCCCTGACCGAGTCTGTAATACCTACATGTTTCAAACATACCACAATTGTCCCTGTGGCCAAGAAAGTAAAGGTAACCTGCCTAAATGATTACCGCCCCGTAGCACTCACGTCGGTAGCCATGAAGTGCTTTGAAAGGCTGGTAATGGCTCACTACAACACACTCATGCCAGAAACCCTAGACCCACTCCAATTCGCATACAGCCCCAACAGATCCACAGATGATGCAATCTCAATCACACTCCACACTGCCCTTTCCCACCTGGACAAAAGGAACAGCTACTGTATGTGAGAATGCTGTTCATTGACTACTGCTCAGCGTTCAAAACCATAGTGCCAACAAAGCTCAGCACTAAGGACCCTGGGACTAAACACCTTCCTCTGCAACTTGATCCAGGACTTCCTGACGGGCCGCCCCCAGGTGGTAAGGGTAGGCAACAACACATCTGCCACTCTGATCCTCAACCCTGGGGCCCCTCAGGGGTGCGCGCTTAGTCCCCTCCTGTACTCCCTGTTCACCCACGACTCCGTGGCCAAGCAAGACTCTAACACCATCATTAAGTTTGCTGATGACACAACAGTGGTAGGCCTGAACACCGACAATGATGAGACAGCCTATAGGGAGGAGGTCAGAGACCTGGCAGTGTGGTGCCAGGACAACAACCTCTCCCTCAGTGTGAGCAAGACAAAGGAGCTGATTGTTGACTATAGGAAAAGGTGGGCCGAACAGGCCACCCATTAACATCGACGGAGCTGAAGTGGAGCGGGTCGAGAGTTTCAAGTTCCTTGGTGTCCACATCACCAACGAACTATCATTGTCCAAACACACCAAGACAGTTGTGAAGAGGGCACGACAACACCTTTTCCCCCTCATGAAAAGATTTGGCATAGGTCCCCAGATCCTCAAAAAGTTATACAGCTGCACCATCGAGAGCATCCTGACCGGTTGCATCACCGCCTGGTATGGCAACTCCTCACCATCTGACCGTAAGGTGCTACAGAGGGTATTGCGTAAGACTCCAGTCACAGACTCCTGTCAAAGACTCCAGTCACCCAAGTCATAGACTGTTCTTTCTGCTATCACACGGCTAGTCATCTCTCCTCCTTCCAGGCCTTTTCTTCTCTGGACTTAAATTGCGATTGGCAACTTTCATAAATTAGGTGCATTACTGCCACGGACCTTGTTAGTCTTTCAGTCACCTACGTGGATATAACCAATGAGGAGATGGCACATGGGTACCTGCTTCTATAAACCAATGAGGAGATGGGAGAGGCAGGACTTGCAGTGCGATCTGCGTCACAAATAGAACTGACTTCTATTTGGCACGCGCAAGCAATGTGGGTGCAATAATTGAATAATATAGATTTCAAAATGTATTTTGCAATGCTCGGGCACGCGACGTGAGCGGTGTAGTCAGGGTATTAGTGTCAGGGTAGGCAAGAGGTCAAAACCGGGAGGACCAGAAACAACAGAGACTAGGAAAAACAGAAACTCGGAAAACACGCTGGTAAGCTTGACAAGACAAGACAAACCGGCAACAGACAAACAGAACACAGGAATAAATACACTGGGGATAATAGGGAAGATGGGCGACACCTGGAGGTGGTGGAGACAAGCACAAAGACAGGTGAAACAACTACAGTGAATAAAAAATGTTGATGTAGGGCACACACACACACACACACACACACACACACACACACCACACACCACAACACACACACACCACACACACACACACACAACAACAACACACACACACACACACACACACACACACACACAAAGCCCCTGGTAAACCCACACAGATTGCTGCCTGCTCTCAATCTTAGCCTGAGGCCTATCTGGAAGAGGTCCCCGTCTCGATAGAGAGCTTGAATACACAACTAGATCTCAAGTTTATAAAACCAGCCTCTCTCTTTCACACACACACACACAGGCACACAGACACACAAACGTCCCCGCCCTGTCAAAACATAGCACAGCCAGACACCTCATATATCTGAAGGATCCTACCTGTTTTATGATAGCTGGAAATTGAATTTTTGGGGGGAACGTGACAAATATAGCAACTTCTTCATGACACAACCTCTGCAGCAACAGATGAGCGATCCAAATACCCGGCCAAGCTTCACTCTCACTTCATTGCAAAACAGCTTAACAAGACCACTGAACAACCATTCTCATAATTTATACCAGATTATGGGTGTGTATGTGTGTAAGTGTGTGTGTGCATGTGTGTCTGCATGTGTGTGTGTGTGCCTGTCTGTTAGTGTATGTGTGTATGTGCCCTTGCCTGGCTTCTCTGGCTGTTATTCAGTGTGATGGATGAGGTCTGTAGGTCTCCTCTCCCCTGTGTCATCCTACGGTTCACTGACTGAGTCACTGCATGAATGAGGACTGTGAACAGGGCCAAGGGCAGACCTCCCCCAGAGGCTCCAGTATACTCCATTCCATCACCTCCCCTTCTCCTCCCCTAGATCACTGCTCCGTTTGTGGGGTGAGTGATGGAGGCAGTGGGGCCTCTGTCTGTGATGGCTGGTCCTTTTATCCAACTAGCTCTCACAGTCTCATGTCTGAATTAGACATTCATCCATGTTTCTCAAATGTCAAATTTAGAAGTGTTTAAGGTGAAGTTTAGGCATTAACTCAGCATTTTTAAGGTTATGGTTAAGTTTAGGCATTAACTTCGAAAGGTTATTAAAGGTTTGAGATAGGCTTAAAACAAAAATCAAAAATCAAAAAAAAAWAATCTATCATTGGATTTGAACATGCAACCTTTGGCACCAGAGGCAGATGCTTATGGGCAGTTGGTGCTTATGCCCATCCGCCATCCCTGCACACAACACCCTAGCAAAACCGAAACCTACTTGAACGTAACAGCGTTACGTGGCCGGTTTCCATGTGCTCTCCCGATGCCCTCAGACACAGATGGATGTTGAATACTGACCTGTATCACTATCTGCTGTTGCAAACTATAAATACTGTAGATAAGTGTTGTCATTGCAGTTGGTATAGTGTTGTCTGTCTTGTTGATGTACTGTATGTGTTGTTACTGTTGTTGATTCATTGTTGTTAGTATACTCGTGTCATTAGCCTGTCCATCTGTAGGATACCTCAGGGTAGAAATACATGGCTCTGATAGAGAGGACAACTCTGTATCTACACAGGAGCTTCATTTTTGACTCCCATTCTCACAGACCAGACAGGTCTACAGCCCTGTTAACATGCATAATTAGTGCAGCCAGATGGCAGTAGAATATCATGATCTCCTAAAAATAACATTTGGAATTCACACATACGGAAATCGAATTCAAATCAAACCCAATCGAGCTACCAAACATTAATAGCTAACTTTGTAAATTGAATATGCAGACAAGATTGTGAAAATATTGATGCGAAAACTACAGTTTCTGTCTGGCTCTCCTCATTACTAGGCTGTGGGTTGGTTTGAGAGCTGGTTTCACCACCTGCCTAGACACGCATGCACACACGCACACACACAAACACACACACGTACACACGCACACACATGCACAGGCACAAACACACCGCCCAGCTGCGCCCCTCTGTTGGTCAGGGCAGCACACCAGCAGTACCCAAACTCACACAGTGTTGTGAATGTCACACCAGCCAGATGTAAAGACTCCACCTGAGGGAGATGAGAAGGGGTAGAGGAGCAGAGCCGCCACTAGTCCCCAAACACACAGAACAAACATGATCCCACACTTCACCCAACACTGGCCAGATGTCCACGCAATACCACTGACACATTTTATTCAATCTGTTCAGTGTTAACAGGCGAATACCGGCAACTGCATAGCATGTCATTGCTTTTGTTTAGGAGATGTTGGAGGTGCAACTGCGTCGGAGCTGTCCAATCGGTTAGCGGCTGCTGTTGTGGTCATCTGTCCTTAAATCCCCCCCCCCCGCATTAGAAGTTCAGAACGAGAAAGTGTATCGAAAAATACAATATATAGACAATATATAGAAATAATGACACTCAATGAAAATAATTCAATGATATAATAAGGATTTATATCAGCCTTTTTGTCACAGATTCCAGTGTTTGAGCTTGTAACACGGCTGCATAGGATTTGTACTAATGCGACTCGGTGCATCCAATGGTAATGTCTTCGATAGGGATAACGCAGGGAGCCGCTTGTGGATTTGACAGCTCCGATGCAGTTCCACCTAAACAAAAGCTATAATATGCGGGTTAATGGTTAACTAATTGAATCTAGGCCTTTACCTTTGTTCATACAGGTTAGTCGCAATAAGATGAATACTAACTTGAGGGACCAGGTCTATGTTCTCACAGCCCCATTGTCCCTTCGAAACGCCTGAAGGTACCGCAGCCGTCATACCGCTCAGGAAGGAGACGCGTTCTGCCTCCTAGAGATGGACGTACTTTGGTGCGAAAAGTGCAAATCAATCCCAGATCAACAGCAAAGGACCTTGTGAAGATGCTGGAGGAAACAGGTACAAAAGTATCTATATCCACAGTAAAACAACTCCTATATTGACATAACCTGAAAGGCCGCTCAGCAAGGAAGAAGCCACTGCTCCAAAACCGCCATAAAAAAGCCAGACTACAGTTTGCAACTGCACATGCGGACAAATATCGTACTTTTTGGAGAAATGTCCTCTAGTCTGATGAAACAAAAATAGAACTGCTTGGCAATAATGAACATTGTTATGTTTGGAGGAACAAGGGGGAGGCTTGCAAGCCGAAGAACACCATCCCAACCGTGAAGCACGGGGGTGGCAGCATCATGTTGTAGGGGTGCTTTGCTGCAGGAGGGACTGTTGCACTTCACAAAATAGATGGCATCATGACAAAGGAAAATTATGTGGATATATTGAAGCAACATCTCAAGACATCAGTTAGGAAGTTAAAGCTTGGTTGCAAATGGGTCTTCCAAATTAACAATAACCCCAAGCATACTTCCAAAGTTGTGGCAAAATGGCTTAAGGACA
This sequence comes from Salvelinus sp. IW2-2015, assembly GCF_002910315.2. Lineage (NCBI taxonomy): Eukaryota > Metazoa > Chordata > Actinopteri > Salmoniformes > Salmonidae > Salvelinus > Salvelinus sp. IW2-2015. The sequence goes on along the minus strand of NC_036859.1, from coordinate 6,660,253 downwards.
ACAAAGTCAAGGAATTGGAGTGGCCATCACAAAGCCCTGACCTCAACCCTCTAGAAAATGTGTGGGCAGAACTGAAAAAGTGTGTGCGAGCAAGGAGGCCTACAAACCTGACTCAGTTACACCAGCTCTGTCAGGAGGAATGAGCCAAAATTCACCCAACTTATCGTGGTAGGCTTGTGGAAGGCTACCTGAAACGTTTGACCCAAGTTAAACAATTTAAAGGCAATGCTACCAAATACTAATTGAGTGTATTTAAACTTCTGACCCACTGAGAATGTGATGAAAGAAATAAACTATTATTCTGAAATACAACTATTATTCTGACATTTCACATTCTTAAAATAAAGTGGTGATCCTAACTGACCTAAGACAGGGAATTTTTACTAGGATTAAATGTCAGGAATTGTGAAAAACTTTAAATGAATTTGGCTAAGGTGTATGTAAACTTCCGACTTCAACTGTATATATATATTTTTACATCTCAGAACATGCATTTGGGGCTGCTGTAATATTGACCAAAGGTCAAGGTCATATTGATTGAAAATATTCAGTAGGTCCCATACACATTTGTGTAGATTTTCTTCCTCATTGTTAGAAATGGAGAGCTGAGGGAACATCAAATACAATTATATATGTCACATGCTTCGTAAACAACAGGTGTAGACTTAGACTGAAATGCTTACTTACGGGCCTTTCMCAAGCAGAGAGAGAGAGAAAATAACTAAATAATATGACAGTAATAACTCATAATAAAAAGTAATAATGGAGACAATGAGTAACGATAACTTGTCTATATACACTGGGTACCAGTACCGAGTCCATGTGCAGGGGTACGAAGTAATTGAGGTAGATCGGTACGTATGGGCGGCAGGTAGCCTAGCGGTTAAGAGCGTTGGACCAGTAACCGAAAAGTTGCTGGTTTGAATTCCCGAGCTAACTAGGTGAAAAATCTGCCGATGTGCCATTGAGCAAGGCACTTAACCCTAGTTGCTCTGGATAAGGGAGTCTGCTAAATTACTCAAATTTAAATGTAACTAGGAATAAAGTGACTATCCAACAGGATAGATAATATAGACAACAGTAACAGCATATGTGATGAGTCAAAAAAGTTAATGTAAAAAGGGTTACATAGTTTGGTTAGCAGTCTTATGGCTTAGGGGTAGAAGCTTTTCAGAGTCATAGGGCTGAAGGAACATAGGTCAAACCCCCTTTTAGGATATCAACGTGATCATTTTGAGAGAGACCTGCAAGAAGCTAGTAGTTGTCAGCATAGTTGTCAGGGTTCATCCTGAGCATGTATGAACTGTTTTTTAGTCTGTGTGTCCACAAATACATATGTCTGTCTGACTCTGTCTGTCTGTTTCCATCCCTGTGCTGGTATCAGGTAGTTTGTGTGTGTGTGTAAATAGGTCAGACGTGTCGACTGGCACGGCTGGTATATGGGCCGTAGAGCATGGTCCTCCCTAAAGCCCAGCCTCTCTCTCCATAAGCCCTGCCTGGGTTTAGAGACAGCAGCCTGCTCAACCATCCACAAATACACAACTACACAGTAAACATTTACTATCGCTAGAAACAGGGATAAACACACACACACACACATGCTTTATAAGCCTCGTAAACCTTCTCACACAAACCCAATTTAGTAGCAGTCAGGCGAGCGCAGTCATCCAGTCAGCAGGATATTCGGAGAGCTTCTACATTTCTTGTCACGAGACAAATAGAGGCGGGAACTTGACAAGTCTGTACTTTCCCGGGGAAAGCTGACAGATAGTGCTTTCCATAGCTAAGTACCAGTAAGTCCCATAGTCAATCCATGCCTAGTTTGCCCATTTTAAGCCCAAGTCAAGCGTAGCACAGGGCTTAGCATCACATTCCCATTGCTTTACTGTGGCAGTCCCACGGCCTCAATATGAAGTCACATAGAGAGAGAGAGTGAGAGAGAGAGAAGGAAGGAAGGAAATGGAGAGAGAGGAAGAGATTTCGGTAAAAGCCGGAAAATATAAACTATGACCAAGACAGACACGAGTCCTCACATGAGCCTCGGCTCATTACAGAAACAAACACATTAACGAATCACAATAACAACCATAAATAAGAGTCAGAAAGACAGGTTACCCTAATGGTGATTCATATGTCCAAAGTTTTAGTCAAACGTTCTGACAAGGGCCATAGGATAATGTCTTCCTGCTAAATAAATCAATACAAATATCAGTTTTCAAAATAAACATCTCCATCTTTTAAACTTGGCCAGAAAGCCTATGATAAGATTTGTCACAGTCAACGTTTTTGTGCATTGCATTTTGGGAGATTTCTATCTATATTTGATTGAAGAGTGCCTGTATCTTGAAAATGAATTACTGCATATCGATCCACGGAAGGTATCCAAAAGCTGTCATTGACATTATGAAGTTGAGAGGCCAAATTTTCTGGCTTGAATGCCGACCAGCATTGTGTTTTGGGAAAGGGGTGTGGAGAAGAGAGCCACGTTGTCAGGTGGCATGCTGTTAGCTATAAGTGGACCTCTGCTGCTCACTTTGGGCTGGCCACAAACGTGTCCAGCAGACACGCAATCACGCTAGCACGCACACTCACACACACACACGAGCGCACACACACACACAAACACATACCGCATGCAGGCACCCACACATAGACATGGACACACACTGCAAGGTAATAGCATCCCTCCATGGCAGGCACCACTGTTTATGACGTCAGGTGCAACCGATGAATATGGGGCACATTCTGTATGCTCTCCATGTCAAACAATGAGTGAGAGCGAAAGAGTGTGTGTGAGGTAGAGGTAGAGAGAGAGATAGAGATGAAGCGTTGAAAGACAGAAAGAGAGAGATGGGAAATTGAGAGAGGTGAGAGAGAGAGATGTAAGGAATAAAGGCCACCGGGAAATTCTTATGTGCTGATGACACAAACCTCTCTGAATGGAGATGATATGTGAAGGACAGTCTCTCCTCTCATTTCTCTCTCTCTCTCTTCTCTCTTCTCTCTCTCTCCTCTCTCTCGTCTCTCTCTCTCTCTCTCTCTCTTCTCTCTCTCTCTCTCTCTCTCTCTCTCTCTCTCTCTCTCTCTCTCTCTCTCTCTCTCTCTCTCTCTCTCTCTCTCTCTCTCTCTCTCTCTCTCTCTCTCTCTCTCTCTCTCTCTCTCTTCTCTCTCTCTCTCTCTCTCTTCTCTCTCTTCTCTCTCTCTCTCTCTCTCTCTCTCTCTCTCTCTCGTCTCTCTCTCTCTCTCTCTCTCTCTCTCTCTCTCTCTCATCTCTCTTCTCTCTTCTCTTCTCTCTCTCTCTCTCTCTCTCTCTCTCTCTCTCGCTCGCTCTCTCTCACCGCTCAAAAGTTTGGGGTCACTTACAAATGTCCTTGTTTTTGAAAGAAAAGCAAAAAATTTTGTCCATTAAAATAACATCAAATTGATCAGAAATACAGTGTAGACATTGCTAGTTAATGTTGTAAATGACTATTGTAGCTGGCCAAATCCAGCTAAAATAGTCATTTACAACATTAACAATGTCCACACTGTATTTCAATTTGATGTTATTTTAATGGACAAAAAAAGTGCTTTTCTTTAAAATACTAGAACATTTCTAAGTGACCCCAAACTTTTGACCGGTAGTGTTAATCTGTCTCTCCCTCTCTCATCACATCTTAGATAAGCAAGCATACCACATCTCTGATAGTACAAGGAGCTCTTTTTTAAAAGCCTGCAAATCGCACTGGAACTAGACATCAGCTAGGATGTCTGACACATCAAGTACAACTCCTGACATCCACAAAAGAGCAGAAAACAACAGTCGAAAAAAAAAAAGACTATATATATGTAGTTTCCTGATTCTTATATCTCTCAGATATAGGACCGATACTTTAAAACACATTTTAAAACAAACTTTCTTTGGAGTTATTGTTTCTCTATGTATGAATCTGTTATTCAATGCGTTTCTATGGGCTAATTGCAGTAAGGCTTAGACTTTTAACCTTTCCACGCGTGAGTTCCAAACTGTTGCCCCCAGCCTGAGTTTTTTGGGGGGTGATGTCAGAATGCACTCACTGTTCCAAAATGTGATCRTTACGCAGCAGGACAGTTACCCCMCGCTGCCCTCAAACCAAGGCACGCTGCCTGCTAATTATCTATAGGCTACGTTACAACTTGACAATTTCAAATTATTTGAATTGAGCGTGTTCCGCCTCCTCATTAATTCACAYAAGGAGTAACCCATTTCACTGTTGCGGACAATTTATGTTTGTGGCTTTAATGAGCCGGACAAACATCTCTCTGATGAGAGCCCAAGCTCTTCCCCTGTGTTTCCCCAGATCAAGTATGCAGACATTTGCGCATCTCTAGTCAGAACGGGCTTTTCACAAACTTTTCCCCCCTGGCACATTTTCTGGCTGACTCTCGCATTGCCTTCATTTTTGTTTTCCTTACAAATAATAACTTTGGACACGTGTGTGTTCCTATCAAAGTAAATGCCTGATTTTCTGTATATTGTGTTGTCGTTTCTACAGTAGCACACATGGTTTCCATGTGTTTGATGTTGTTCCATTCACTCCGTTCCAGTCAATATTATGAGCCGTCCTCCCCTCAGTAGCCTCCATTTGGTGTGTTTGTGCACATGCGTGTTTATGTGTGTGTGTGTGTGTGTGTGTGTGTGTGTGTGTGTGTGTGTGTGTGTGTGTGTGTGGTGTGGTTGTGTGTGTGTGTTTGTGTGTGTGTGTGTGCTGTGATGTGTGTGTGTTTGTGCTGTCGTCTGTGAGAAGAGAGAGGTCGTGTGTGTACGTGCATGTGTGGATTGTGGTGTTAAGCATAAAAGTTGCAATTTATTATTCAATACAGCACTCTAAGGGGAGTACACAGCCCGAGACAAAAAGGAACTAAGTGAGTCTTTGTGTGTCCCACTGTGTGTGTGTTTGTGTGTGTCCCTCTCCCCTTGTGTTGTAACAAGCCTAGAGACAGAGTGGAGCTCACCCTGTCCCATAACTCTCAGTAATAAGTCTGCTACCAAGAGAAAACAAAGAAACGATCAGCTCCTAGGTGTGTGTTCCTTCACCCTCCCAGTTTAATCAACCCCTATTAATATGAACGGGACCTTCCATTTCTCATTGTGCTATCAATGTCTCTCTGCGAGCGTCTCGACACACCCATTCCTCACTCAGTTATCTCACACACACACACGGACACACACACACTCACATTTTGGAGGTGTGCACAGTGGACAGAACATTTCACTGCCATTATCACCCCATTGGTTTGTACCCCGCCCCTTGCTCACTTTTTTTGAATATTGGCATCCTCTTCCTGTTGGTGATGAGCTTGAAGGGAACAATAATGTTGAATGCTGAACTGTAGTCAAAGAACAGCATTCTCACATAGGTGTTCCTATTACCCAGGAGTGTTTGGGCCATATGAATTGCGATGGAAATAGCATATTCCGTGGATCTATTGGAGGGGTAGGCAAATTGCAGTGGGTCCAGTGTGTCCGGCATTCGGGTCTTGATGTGGGCCATGACCAGCCTCTCRAAGAACTTTATGATGACTGGGTGATAGTCATTTAGGCTTGTCACCTTGGTTTTCTTGGGAACTGGGATGATGGTGGTCTCCTTGAAACAAGTGTGACAGGGACAGGTTGAAGATATCCGAGAAGACGCCTACCAGCTGGTCAGTGCACACTCTGAGGACACGGCCAGGGATGCCATCTGGACCCACGGCTTTGTAAGTATTCAATCTCTTAAGAGTTTTCCTGGCGTCAGCCTCGGAGAGCGAATGTACCTGGTCGTCAGGATCAGCTAGAGCCCTCCTGGAAGGCTCGGTGGTGTCTGCCTCGACGCGAGCATAGAATGCATTAAGCTGGTCTCAGAGGGAGGCTTCGGTGGGCACCACGCAGCTGGATTTGCCTTTGTAGTCCAAGGATAGCTTGTAGTCCTGCGTCGCAAGTCTGAGTTATCAAACAGTGATTCAAATTTCAGGCTATATTGTCTTTATGCCTCCYGAATGGATTTGCGAAGCTCGTACCTGTTTGCCTTGTAAGCATCGTGCGCAACCGACTCATTAAGGTTCGTTTGGCTGACATTGAATGCTGCAGTACGGGCTCTTAGCATGGCAAGGATTTCTCTGTTCATCCAGAGTTTTTWGTTGGGGTATGTCCTGATTGTTATTGTGGGTACAAAGTACAACAGAATCAACACATTTCCTGATAATTCCTGTGACTGACGATGAACAATATATTCCTCAGTGTTGATGGATGTATCCTGGGTGGATGAGTCTTTGAACATTATCCAACCAGTATTCTCAAAACAATCCTGCAGCATTGAGTCCGCCTCATCYGTCCAGCACCTCACTATTCTCTGTTCTGGTGAATCCCTCTTGGGTTGCTGCTTGTAGGTGGGGAGTAGGAACAGAAAGACGTGATCTGATTGGCCAAAGTGGGGGCGGAGATTATTTTGTATGCATGACATATGTTTTTGTACACGTGGTCTAGCACGTTGTTGCCTCTCGTGGGGCAGGAGACATGTTGGTGATATTTTGGGATAATTTGTTTTGAACTTGCTTGGTTAAAATCTCCTGTGATGATAAATGCTGCATCGGGGAGAAAGGATTCTTGCTGGCTAAAATGGTCTTGTACAGTTTGCCGAGTGCYGCCGTTGTGTTAGCTTGTGGCGGTATGTAAACAGCAAACAGTGGTGATAATAACAAGTGAATTCCCTCTGCAAATAGTGGGGTCTTCCTCCCAAGGCACTTAAAGTATTCACACCCATTTAGTTTTTCCACATTTTGTTACAGCCTGAAATTAAAATGGATTAAATGTATAACAATTTGGGTCACTGGCCTACACACAATACCCAACACTATCCAAGTTGAATGATGTTTTTCTTTCTTTTTTAGGAGATAGGAGAAAACTGAGGATGGATCAACAACATTGTAGTTACTCCACAATACTAACCTAATTGACAGAGTGAAAAGAAGGAAGTCTGTACAGAAGAGAAAATATTCCAAACCATGCATCCTGTTTGCAACAGATCACTAAAGTAATACTGCAAAAAATGTGTCAAAGCAATTCATATTTTGTCCTGAATACAGAGTCTTATGTTTGGGGAAAATCCAATACAACACCTTATTTTTAAGCATAGTGGTGGCTGCATCATTTTATGGGTATGTTTGTCATCGTTAAGGACTGTGGAGTTTTTCTGGATAAAAAAGAAACGTAATGGAGTTAAGCACAGGCAAAATACTAGAGGAAAACCTGGTTAAGTCTGCTTTCCACCAGACACTGGGAGCTGAATCCACCTTTCAGCAGGACAATAACCTAAACAATTTTTTTTTAACCTAAAACAAAATAACCCAAAGGCCAAATCTACACTGGAGTGGCTTACCAAGAAGACAGTGAATGTTCCTGAGTGGCCAAGTTACAGTTTTGCCCTAAATCTACTTGAAAATCTATGGCAAGACCTGAAAATGGTTGTCTWGCAATGATCAACAACCAATTTGACAGAGCTTKARGAATTTAGAAAAGATAAATGTGCAAATATTGTACAATCCAGGTGTGCACCGCTCTTCGAGACTTAGCCAGTAGAGACTCAGAGCTGTTGTCGCATCCAAAGGCGCTTCGACAAAGTATTGACTCAGGGGTGTGGATACTTACGTAAAGGATGATATCTCTGTATTTCATTTTTAATACATTTGCAAACATAAAAAAAAACAACAACATGTTTTCACTTCGTCATTACAGGGTATTGTGTGTAGATGGGTGAGACAAAATATCCATTTAATCAATTTTGAATTCAGGCTGTAAGACAACCAATATATCAAGGGGTATGAATACTTTCTGAAGGCACTGTATATTACTGTTTACTAGATGTTGTCCTATGACCATTGACTATTAACTATTCTGTAACCACTCACTTTTCAATCAGGGTTGATCGGAAGATGCTTTGTTCAAAATAAGACATTGTATCATTGCATCTTTGTACTCCCTGACAAAGGGCATGCAGCCGAAACACGTCAGAGCTTTTAAATCTTGGTTCCATTGCCATACAAATAAAGGCATTTTTATTCATTAAATGAAAAATGCCTTCGTCCTCCTTTCTTTTGGTGACCAATTTACCCCTTTTACCAAAGACCACTACAAAGACCACTACAAAGACCACTACAAAGACCACTACAAAGACCACTACAAAGACCACTACAAAGACCACTACAAAGACCACTACTAATGTGTCCCCTAGCTGTGCCTTCCTTCTTTTATTCCATGTCTCATGGATAGCGTTGTCTCAGAATCAGATAGGAACCTTTTCACAACATTCCCTAATGGACATCAAAATACCTTATTATAACGTTATACTGTGCCCAAACCCGGGACCTGTACTGAACGTCCTCTGATGGTCCTGAAGTTAAAGTCATGTTTTAATGTTCCTAGAACGTTCTCAGAACGTCAGTGGGACCTAATGGGAATGTCCCCACATGTCCGTAGGATGTCCCCTGTTTGCTGGGCAAGCACAGCCAAACAGCTATAGCTGCTGTAATTGTTATTGTCGCATATGGATTCACAATGAATCTACTGTATCCATAAAAACACACACAGATGGTGGTCCAGGAGGAGATAGGGTGGTGATGAGTAAGAGAAAAGGTTGGAGGTGGGTGATTCATGACATGATTCAGCCTTACTTCCCCCTCTCTACTGCCCCAGATGTTATGCTAATGTGATGATGCACTCATACACACACACACACGCGTGCGCATGCACACACACACACACACACACACACACACGCACGTACGCACGTACATGCACACACAGAAACAGACACTAATAATTCTAATGAAGGATGGGTTGTTGATGAGTATGATTGGTTAACAGAACTCGTCATGCTCTGTCACAGCGGTAGGGATGCTTGTTCTGGACTCACTGGGGATCCAGTAGTCTGAAGTGTGGCTATCTGTCCTTGTCTTGGGCTGTTAGTTCCCATCCTTTCACAGGATAGGAATTTCTGAAACAGAGTGCATCTCAAAAGCCTAAACTCACCTCTCCTTGTCTCCTTTCCTCCATTTGAACTGACATGGAAGAACTGGATGGTTGAAAGCAAATTCCTGTTGGGCAGCCATATTGCTTAAACTTGCCTGTCTCGTCAGATCAGTGCAGATGAAGGAGATGAGACAAGGAGACAAGGCCACTTTACACTATTGAGATCTACCCCTGTGCTGAGTACACTCATAAGTGTAGACTCATAAGTCCATAGCTGCAGTCAGTGGCGCTACAAGAAGATCATGCTGTGGAACGTGTCCCTTAAGAGCAGGGCAGGAGATAACGCCTGTAGAATGGAACATTTAATTAGCTTTGGCTAAGCTAATGACTTAGACACCTTGCAGTGATGTGACCTGCTTTTCTCTATGACTCACACACACATACTGTATATATGCACACTGCCAGGCACACACATGGGTCCCCAAACACGCAAAGGCACACACACACACACACACACACACACACACACACACACACACACACACACACACACACACACATCACACATAGCACACACACAACACACATATACACACACATGGACACACCACACATTTATAATTTGAGGTAAAATGGAAGGGAGATTTTCCCAACATTACAGCTTTGGGACACCGGGAGCAGTGTAAACAACAAGACTCACCATGCAGCCACTAAGTGCTTGAACATTGTTTTTGCTGAGCTGTTGAATAAAGTAACACTCTGCTACTTCTGTGCCTGTCAACAAAACAAAGAAACTCCTCAACATTCCTCCGAGATGACACACTTATGCGAATCTCACAGCTGATCAGCTCTCATATGACACACACACGTGTAATTCAATTCATTCTATTTCTACACTGTGACATCCCTTTTTACCCCCCTCCAGTGCCTAAAGCAGTCACGTGATTGGGTTCAAAGGTCAAGTCTGTGCTCTTTTACTGTAAATCCCCAGTCGCTGGGAAGTTTCCACCGGTCAGTGGGCAGACAAGGGAGATTGTTGGGGCTAAATGGGGAAGGGACTGGTATACATGATGACCAGAGCTATGTCTTTCTGGCTTCCTTCCTTGCGGCTTCCATTGAGAACAGAGAGCCATGGCATGCCATCATTTAGGACATTGCGCTGCTATAAGTAAGTGAGCAAGTCTTTCTGGGTGAGATGAAGAAATCTCTGTGATTAGTAGATTGGCATTGTGCCCGCTAGTACACAGATAACAGACTTACAAGCCACTTACTCTTGTGTGTGTTTGTGGGTGTTAGTGTGTGTTTGTGTATGTGTGTGAGTGTGTATGTGTGTTTGAGTGTTTG
>NC_036859.1:6634944-6647444 GCF_002910315.2 Salvelinus sp. IW2-2015 | reverse complement strand
TGATTTCTGTGATCCAGAATGTTGTGTCAGGAAATGACAGAGTTCATATCTGATGTCCTGTAAAGGAATAATGAAACAAAATAGCTGCTGAGGTGAGAGATTGCAAAAACCATCATCATCTCACTGCCCCAGACCGGCCATAGATTGATGATAAGAGAAGGAATTCGGAGTAAGGAACAATTTCCCTTGAGGACTTTCACCTGAAAGAGACGAGGCCTATTCACCCTGTGTGTGTGAAATTGTGTGTGTGCACGCAAGTGTGTGCGTGTCTGTGCGTGTGCACGTATGTGTGAGTGTTCATTTCCCTGGAGGTTTTTTACCTCAAAGTGAGCAGCCCTTCTAATGCACCCTGTGTGTGTGTGTGTGTGTGTGTGTGTGTGTGTGTGTGTGTGTGTGTGTGTGTGTGTGCTGTGTGTGTGTGTGTGTGTGTGTGTGTGTGTGTGTGTGTGTGTGGGTCGTCGTGCGTGTATGTGCGTGTTGCGTGTGCTCATTTCCTTGTGGAATTAAAGAGAAAAGGAATTAATTCAATCCTCTCTCTCGTTAGACAGGTGAAAACTGGGAATTTAAAACAGTGACTGACTAACTGAGGAGAGGGGGAAGAGAGGAGTGTATGTGAAAGGTTGAAAGAGAGAGTGGCGATAGTGATGGATAGAGAGTGGCTGATGAAAGTACATACAGAGAGAAAGGGAGGGACACGGAGAGGAAGAACATTACAATGAAGAAGAGAGAGAGACAAATAGAAAGAGATAGACAAATAGAGAGAGAGAGAGAGAGCCAGAGAGAGAAGGGTGACGAGGAAGCGAGAGATAGGCAAATAGAGCGAGAGAGAGTAATGGCAGGGGAAGGTCAACTCCATTCCAGACAGAGCCAATCTAATGGATGCAAACAGCTTGTATATCATTCCATACTATAGGAGAGCAGAGAGCAGGGGGTGGGTGGGTGAGGGGGGGGGCTGGTCTAACTCAAGGTGTCATAAGAATATTTTCACATGACTCTCCCCTTCTACTGTAAAATAAATTGCACACCCCTCTTCATATAATTACCCCAAAAATAATGTTTACGGCCACAAATAACAATAAATGTAGCGACCCTGTGATAAATGTAGCGACCCTGTGTTCATAAACGTGGATATCGACTTTGCCACTTTCAGAATGCTTTTGTGGCACAGTTGAAAGTGGCGTATATTCGTGTATGTGAAGGCAAGCCAGGCTTCCCCAAAAAATGTACCAATAAAATGTTTTGAAATAAATAAAATAATTGATCTTTCATCTCTCTGTGTTTCATCATTTTCCTTCAATTCGCAGATGCTGAATATATCTCACAAGAGAAAGCATCCGAGACAGCGCACCTCTGTCTCTCTATGTGTAGGCCGTCAATCTGATACTGTCTGATCCAAACGAGTATGACATTGTTGCCGCMCGTAGCATTGAAGGCAAGGGAAGCAAGCGAGCATCTGGCCTCCCTTGACAAAAACAGTATAAAAAATGTGCCAATCAGCACTGAGCTAAACTTTGCGAGCTCAACTGTGAATGGTGTCAGGGAAGCCAGCTTGGATCTGGCATCACTCCTATCAAATCCCATTGAGAGTATATGTCATAGCCAGCTAAGTAAAATTGTCCCTTTCCTAAATTAGCCATGGATGGAGATAGGGGTTTGGACTTGTGGTTTTACTTAATTCTCCGTACTGGCCAACGATTACAACGGCGATGCTGATCCAACCATTAATTCATACATTGTTGTGCCCCTGGCCTGAGAGGATGGAAGTTCAATATGTAGCTAGATGGTGAAGGCTAATGTTGGTGAATCTACCAGGTTTTAACCTAACCTACTAGGTTCTAACCTAACCTACTAATGTTGATGAACCTAAAATGAACCTACCAGGTACAACCCCAAATCCGTAAACACAGGCACCCTCTTAGATATCATCCTAACCAACCTGCCCTCCAAATACACCTCTGCTGTCTTCAACCAGGATCTCAGCGATCACTGCCTCATTGCCTGCGTCCGTAACGKGTCTGCGGTCAAACGACCACCCCTCATCACTGTCAAACGCTCCCTAAAACACTTCAGCGAGCAGGCCTTTCTAATCGACCTGGCCRGGATATCCAGGAAGGACATTGACCTTATTCCGTCAGTAGAGGATGCCTGGTTATTCTTTAAAAGTGCTCTCCTCATCATCTTAAATAAGCTGACAAAAAGTGTAGAACCAGGAACAGATATAGCCCCTGGTTCACTCCAGACCTGACTGCCCTTGACCAGCACAAAAACATCATGTGGCGTACTGCATTAGCATCGAATAGCCCCCGCAATATTCAACTTTTCAGGGAAGTTAGGAACTAATATACACAGGCAGTTAGCAAAGCAAAGGCTAGCTTTTTCAAACAGAAATTAGCATCCTGTAKCACAAACTCCAAAAAGTTCTGGGACACTGTAAAGTCCATGGAGAATAAGAGCATCTCYACCCAGCTGCCCACTGCACTGAGGCTAGGAAAMGCTGTCACCACCGATAAATACGTGATAATTGAGAATTTCAATAAGCATTTTTCTACGGCTGGCCATGCTTTCCACCTTTTCACCATGCTTTYCTACCCCGGTCAACAGCCCTGCACCCCCCACAGCAACTTGCCCAAGCCTCCCCCATTTCTCCTTCACCCAAATTCAGATAGCTGATGTTCTGAAAGAGCTGCAAAATCTGGACCCCTACAAATCAGCCGGGCTAGACAATCTGGACCCTCTTTTTCTAAAATGATCCGCAGAAATTGTTGCAACCTCTATTACTAGCCTGTTCAACCTCTCTTTTGTATCGTCTGATATCCCCAAAGATTGGAAAGCTGCCGTGGTCATCCCCCTCTTCGAAAACCAACTTAACAAACAGATCACCGACCATTTCGAATCTCACTGTACCTTCCCCGCCATACAATCTGGTTTCCGAGCTGGTCATGGGTGCACCTCAGCCACGCTCAAGGTCCTAAACGTTATCATAACCTCCATCGATAAAAKAAAATACTGTGCAGCTATATTCATCGACCTGGCCAAGGYTTTCGACTCTGTCAATCACCACATTCTTATTGGCAGACTCAACAGCCTTGCTTTCTCAAATGACTGCCTCGCCTGGTTCACCAACTACTTTTCAGACAGAGTTCAGTGTGTCAAATCGGAGGGCCTGTAGTCCGGACCTCTTGCACTCTCTATGGGGGTGCCACAGGGTTCAATCCTCGGGCCGACTCTTTTCTCTGTATACATCAATGATGTTGCTCTTGCTGCTGGTGACTCTTTGATCCACCTCTACGCAGACGACACCATTCTGTATACTTCTGGCCCTTCTTTGGACACTGTGTTAACTAACCTCCAGACGAGCTTCAATGCCATGCTCTTCAACCGATCGCTGCCCGCACCTGCCCGCCCAGCATCACTACTCTGGACGGTTCTGACTTAGAATATGTGGACAACTACAAATACCTAGCTGTCTGGTTAGACTGTAAACTCTCCTTCCAGACTCACATTAAGCATCTCCAATCCAAAATTAAATCTAGAATCAGCTTCCTATTTCGCAACAAAGCATCCTTACTCATGCTGCCAAACATACCCTCGTAAAACTGACTATCCTTCCGATCCTTGACTTCGGCGATGTCATTTACAAAATAGCCTCCAACACTCTACTCAGCAAATTGGATGCAGTCTATCACAGTGCCATCCATTTTGTCACCAAAGCCCCAAATACTACCCACCATTGCAACCTGTATGCTCTCGCTGGCTGGCCCTCGCTTCATAGTCATCGGCAAACCCACTGGCCCCAGGTCATCTATAAGTCTTTGCTAGGTAAAGCCCCGCTTTTCTCARCTCACTGGTCACCATAGCGGCACCCACCCGTAGCACGCGCTCCAGCAGGTATATTTCACTGGTCACCACCAAAGCCATTTCTTCCTTCAGCCTCCTTTCCTTCCAGGTCTCTGCTGCCAATGACTGGAACGAACTGCAAGTTGGAGACTCATATCTCCCTCACTAGCTTTAACTTCTCACGAGTCACCACCCCGGATCCGGGAGCACCCTCATCAGTAAAAAAGCTGACTAGCATAGCCTAGCATAGCGCCACAAGTAAATACTAGCATCTAAAAATCATGAAATCACAAGTCCAAGACACCAGATGAAAGATACACATCTTGTGAATCCAGCCATCATTTCCGATTTTTAAAATGTTTTACAGGGAAAACATAATATGTATTTCTATTAGCTAACCACGATAGCAAAAGACCCAACCGCATATTTCCACCATTTTTTTTACTGCATAGGTAGCTATCACAAATTCGACCAAATAAAGATATAAATAGTCCAAGAAACCAAGAAACAACTTCATCAGATGACAGTCTGATAACATATTTATTGTATAGCATATGTTTTGTTCGAAAACATATGCTAATGTAATGCACCCCAGTATCTCTACTTGTACACTCATCTTCTGCACATCTATCACTCCAGTGTTTAATTGCTATATTGTAATTATTTCGCCACTATGGCCTATTTATTGCCTTACCTCCGTTATCCTACCTCATTTGCACCCACCGTTTATAGACTTTTCCTATTGTATTATTGACTGTATGTTTGTTTATTCCATGTGTAACTCTGTGTTGTTGTTTGTGTTGCACTGCTTTGCTTTATCTTGGCCAGGTCGCAGTTGTAAATGAGAACYTGTTCTCAACTGGCCTACCTGGTTAAAAAAAGGTGAATTTTTTAAAATTTTAAATTAGATAAAAAATGTTAACTAGCTAACGTTGCCCTTGAAGAGAACTTAGGCTAGCGAGCAAGCATTTTAGCCAGGTAGCCTAGGACCCTTTGATCGTTGGATCATTTTCAAGGGGCTTTACTGGCATGGGAAACATATGTTAACATTGCCAATGCAAGTGAAGTAGATACTACACAAAAGTGAAATAAACAATAAAATGAACAGTAAACATTACACTCACAGAAGTTCCAAAAGAATAAAGACATTATAAATGTCCTATTATGTATATWTACAGTGTTGTAAAGATGTGCAAATGGTTAAAGTACAAAAGGGAAAATAAATAAACATAAACATGTTTTTTCTTCACTGGTTGCCCTTTTCTTGTGGCAACAGGTCACACATCTTGCTGCTGTGATGGCACAGTCTGGTATTTCACCCAGTAGATATGGGAGTTTAACAAAATCGGGATTGTTTTCTAATTCTTTGTGGAYCTGTGTAATCTGAGGGAAATATGTGTCTCTAATATGGTCATACATTTGGCAGGAGGTTAGGAAGTGCAGCTCAGTTTCCACCTCATTTTGTGGGCAGTGTGCACATAGCCTGTCTTCTCTTGAGAGCCAGGTCTGCCTACGGCGGCCTTTCTCAATAGCAAGGCTATGCTCACTGAGTCTGTACATAGTCAAAGCTTTCCTTAAGTTTGGGTCAGTCACAGTGGTCAGGTATTCTGCCACTGTGTACTCTCTGTTTAGGGTCAAATAGCATTCTAGTTATGTCTGTTTTTTGTTAATTCTTTCCTATGAGTCAAGTATTTATCTTTTTGTTTTCTCATGATTTGGTTGGGTCTCGTTGTGTTGTTGATAAATCCTTCTTGCATCTACGCTCTCCTCCTCTCACCTTTTCCCTTTGCTTGTGGACTTCAGTGCACAGCACATCAGCTGTCTGTGACCAGGCAGAAATAACTTCCCAAGCCAAACCTTCATATCATAACCGCTTAACGATACACACAGCCTACGTCGTTGTCACCATATTAGTATGGCCCCGGTGGCAATACATTTATAAAACCAAAAGCTTACCTTGACTTGTAAGAGTTCCAGTGTTGAATAGCCATAGCCAGCTAGGTTATATAGCATCCCTCTTTGTTTGAGCCGGGGGTTTGAGTAGGCTAAACTAGCTAGCTGCATTTGCTAGCTAAGTAAGTGGAAATTAAAATGGAAAGAAATAAGAAGCATAGCTAGCTCTCTCTCTCTTTCTCTTGCTTCCCCTTCATTTTTGAGGAAATTAATTAGAAAACTTTTCAACTATTGTCTTTTTTCTGTTTGAGTCAACTCCTCACCACATTTTATGCACTGCAGTGCTAGCTAGCTGCAGCTTATTCTTTCAGTACTAGAGTCATTCTCTGATCCTTTGATTGGGTGGACAACATGTCAGTTACTGCTGTAAGAGCTCTGATAGGTTGGAAAACGTCCTCCAGAAGTGCTAATTACTGTGTAAGTCTATGGAAGTGGGTGAGAACCACAAGCCTCCAGAGGAGGATGGAAACTAGCTGTCCTCCGGCTACACCATGGTGCTACCCTACAGAGTGCTGTTGAGGCTACTGTAGACCTTAATTGAAAATGTATTTAATAAATTATTTGGGAGCATGTGAATATATTTAGTATAGTTTTATCTAAAAGGATAGCTTCTTTAATGTTTCACTGTTATTATTCTTTATGAAATTCACTGAGGAGGATGGTCCTCCCCTTCCCTCCTCTGAGGAGCCTCCACTGATATACACAGTACAAATATTTTTTTAAGTGACCGGGATTGCACAATAAAGTCAGGGATTTATTTATACTGTGGTCCCTATTTTCTACATRAATACATATACAATTACATAGATAACAGACACATTACAGAGATACAGACCAAAAAAATAACAACCTCCAGATGAGTATGAGAGGGGAGTTTAAGTACAATTCTTCCAAGCTTGTTTTGGTTGGTCTGTAGCTTATTCTTTAGATGTTTGGGGCTGCTGGTGAACCATGATGTGCAGGCATAATAAAAGTGACAATAGACTAGCACAGTCTTTAGGGTGCATGTAGCTAGAAAATAACTTTTGCGATTACATTTCTATGTAGGTTACCGAAAACAAAAATAAAAGTTAAATGGCTTTCCATTGCAACTCTAGGCCTACTGATGGTTTTGTCACAGAAAATGCTGCGTAGGTACAGGCATGTGCCCACTCCGAAATTGGCACATGCCGTCTAGCCGACAGCTGTCAGATATTGCCGACTACATGAGATAATTATGGACAAAAGTGTGAGATTATGTACTTCACCCGCATAAAACGTTTGTCTGGAAACCTGATTCATTTCAAGCCACTTTGAGGACGCTGGAATTTTATTTTGGATGAACATGACTACAGGAGACTTTTGAAGTCGCCTCATCAGATTCAAACATTGTGACTGTGTCACGTCCTGACCTTAGTTCCTTTTTTGTGTCTCTATTTTAGTTTGGTCAGGGCGTGAGTTGGGGTGGGCAGTCTATGTTCTTTTTCTATGTTGTTGTATTTCTATGTGTTTGGCCTGGTGTGGTTCCCAATCAGAGGCAGCTGTCTATCGTTGTCTCTGATTGGGAGCCATATTTAGGTAGCCTGTTTTTCATTGTGTGTTGTGGGTGATTGTTTTCTGTCTTAGTATTGGTTTCCAGACGGAACTGTTTCGGTTGTTCTTTTTTGTTTACTTTGTATTGTAGTGTTCAGTTCAGTTTAATAAAATGAAGAACACTTACCACGCTGCATATTGGTCCGATCCTTGCTACTCCTCATCCGACGAAGAGGTGATCCGTTACAGACTGGTTGTGTTTATGCCACATTTAAAAGGTAACACATTTTAAAACTTAAATGATAAATGTTTAGGTTATAATGAAGCGTTAGGTTGTAATTGCGTGAGGAGTAGCCGATCGGATTGTTGAGGAGTCAGAGTGCTCGTTAAGCTTTCCTGAATAACTGGGCCTGCCGGGAGCATACTGTACAGTGCATTMGTAAAAGTAGACCCCGTCACTTTTTCCACATTTTGTTACGTTGCAGCCTTATTCTAAAATTGATKAATTAAAAACACATCTTCATCAATCTACACACAATACCCCATAATGACAAAGCGAAAACAGGTTTTTAGATGTTTGTAAATGTTTGTAAAAACAGAAAAAGCTTATTTACATAAGTATTCAGACCCTTTGCTATGAGACTCAGAATTGAGCTCAGGTGCATCCTGTTTCCATTGATCATTCTTGAGATATTTCAACAACTTGATTGGAGTCCACCTGTGGTAAATTCAATTGATTGGACATGATTTGGAAAGGCACACACCTGTCCATATAAGGTCCCACAGTTGGCAGTGCATGTCAGGTCAAAGGAATTGTCCATAGCGCTCCAAGACAGGATTGTGCCGAGGCACAGATCTGGGGAACAGGCACAGATCTTTCTGCAGCATTGAAGGTCCCCAAGAACACAGTGGCCCCCATCATTCTTAAATAGAAGAAGTTTGGAACCACCAAGACTCTTCCTAGAACTGGCCCCTTGGCCAAACTGAGCAATCAGGGGAGAAGGGCCTGAGTCATGGAGGTGACCAAGAACCCGATGGTCACTCTGACAGAGCTCCAGAGTTCCTCTGTGGAGATGGGAGAACCTTCCAGAAGGACAACCATCTCTGCAGCACTCTACCAATTAGGCTTTTATGGTAGAGTGGTCAGACAAAAGCCACTCCTCAGTAAAAGGCACATGACAGCCCRCTTGGAGTTTGTCAAAAGGCACCTAAAGATCTCCCAGACCATGAGAAACAAGATTCTCTGGTCTGATGAAACCAAGATAGAACTCTTTGACCTGAATGCAAAGTGTCAGGTCTGGAGGAAACCAGGCACAGCTCATCACCTGGCCAATACCATCCCTATGGTAAAGCATGGGGACGGCAGGTAGCATTGAGCCAGTAACCGAAAGGTTGCTGGATTGAACCCCTGAGCTGACAAGGTAAAAATCTTCCGTTCTGCCCCTGAACAAGGCAGTTAACCCACTGTTCCCCGGTAGGCCGTCACTGTAAATAAGAATTTGTTCTTAACTGACTTGCCAAGTTAAATAAAGGTTAAACAAAACATAAAAAAATGAAAATGCTGCGGGGGATGTTTTTCAGTGGCAGGGACTGGGAGACTAGTCAGGATCGAGGGAAAGATGAACAGACGCAGGCCGCCTTATTGTTCCTAGAATTTAACCAAACAGCTGGAGGCAGGGCTTTCTCCTATATAAATAATTTTTTATAGATTGGTCTGCCTATCCATGTGAGAGATGCTGTCTCGGTCTCGACCTAAGTCTTTACTGAAGACTCTTCTCTTCAGTAGGTCCTATGATTGATTGTAGTCTGGCCCAGGGGTGCGAAGGTGAACGGCAAGGCACTGGAGCGACGAACCGCCCTTGCTGTCTCTGCCTGGCCGGCTCCCCTTTCTCCACTGGGATTCTCGGTCTCTGACCCTATTACGGGGAATGAGTCACTGGCTTACTAGTGCTCTTCCATGCCATCCCTAGGAGCGGTGTGTCACTTGAGTGGGTTGAGTCACAGATGTGATCTTCCTGTCTGGTTTTGCGCCCCCTYGGGCTCGTGCGGTGGAGGAGATATTTGTGGACTATACTCAGCCTTGTCTCAGGGTAGTAAGTTGATGGTCTGTTTATATCCCTCTAGTGGTGTGGGGGRTGTGCTTTGGCAAAGTGGGTGGGGTCATATCCTGCCTGGTTGGCACYGTCCGGGGATATAGTCGGACGGGGCCAGCCTCCRRTATCTATGATGCAATAGTTTATGTGCCGGGGGGCTAGGGTCAGTCTGTTATATCTGGTGTAATTCTCCTGTCTTATCTGTTGTCCTGTGTGAATTTAAGTATGCTACCTCTAATTCTCTCTCTCTCCCTTTCTCCCTTCACTCCCAGAGGACCTGAGCCCTAGGACCTGAGCCCTAGTACTACCTGGCCTGATGACTCCTGGCTGTCCCCAGTCCACCTGGTCATGCTGCTGCTTCAKTTTCAACTGTTCTATGGAATCCTGACCTGTTTACCGGACATGTTACCTTGTTCCGGACCTGCTGTTTTGACTCTCTCTCTCTACCGCACCTGCTGTCTCGACCTCTGAATGCTTGGCTATGAAAAGACAAACTGACATTTACTCCTGAGATACTGACCTGTTGTACCCACTACAACCACTGATTATTAATTGACCCTGCTGGTCATCCATGAACGTTTTAACATCTTGAAGAACAATCTGGCCTTCATGGCCATGTACTCCTATAATCTCCACCCGGCACAGCCAGAAGAGGACTGACCACACCTCAGAGCCTGGTTCCTTTCTAGGTTTCTTCATAGGTTGCTGCATTTCTAGGGAGTTTTTCCATGCCACCGTGCTTCTACATCTGCATTGCATGCTGTTTGGGGCTTTAGGCTGGGTTTCTTTTTTATCACTTTATGACATCTTCGGATGTAAAAAGGGCTTCATAAATACATTTGACTGAATGGCGCAAAGTACAGAGGCATGCTTGATGAAACCTGCTCCAGAGCGCTCAGGACCTCGCTCAGGACCGCTCAGGACATCAGACTGGGTCGAAGGTCCACCTTGCAACAGGACAATGGCCCTCAGCACACAGCCAAGACAAAGCAGGAGTGGCTTTGGGACAAGTCTCTGAATGGCCTTGAGTGGCCCAGCCAGAGTTGGGCCYGGAATTGAACCCGATCGAACATCTCTGGAGAGACCAAGCTTCATGCTTCATACCCAAGAAGACAAAGTACTGAGTAAAGGGTCTGAATACTCTACAAGGTGTTGAAAGCGTTCCACAGGCAATGCTTCTCACAGTTGTGTCAAGTTGGCTGGATGTCCTTTGGGTGGTGGACCATTCTTGGGTCCCCATTGTAAGGCTGGAGCTGAATGCACCATGTGAATGTTCTTCACAATGCATCTGACAGTATATTGCTGTTCAGTTGTTGATAAAATGGCTACTGTGGATCAAAACTATTTGACAGGGAGCAAGCGCCGTGGTTTGAGATGCACAGTCAATTTCAGTATGCAAGTGTAACGGCTCTCTTTCGGTGAGTGAGTAGACCAAGGCGCACGGGTGATGTAATACATAATGACTTTAATGTAAGACGAAGACAGACACGAAATACACTTGACTAAATATAACAAAATAACAAACGAACTAGACAGACCTAAACTACGAACTTACATGAAACGAAGAACACATGAACAGGAACGACCGAATGAACGAGACGAGACAGTACCGTGTGGTGCAACAAACCACAGACACAGCGACAATCAACCCACAAACAAAACAGTGAGAAACAACCTACCTTAATATGACTCTCAATTAGAGGAAAAACACAAAAACACCTGCCTCAATTAAGACCCATACCAGGGCAACCCAAAACCAACATAGAAACAGCAAACATAGACTGCCCACCCAAAACTCACGCCCTGACCATCACACACATACAAAACAGAAAAAAGGTCAGGAACGTGACAGAACCCCCCCTCACGTGCGAACGCCGGCGCACCAGCACAAAGTCCAGGGGAGGTCTGGTGGGCATCTGACCACGGTGGTGGCTCAGGCTCCGGACGCTGTCCCCACACCACCATAGTCACTCCCGCTTCTGTATCCCCCTCCCAATGACCACCCTCCAACTAAAAACCCTAAATGAAGGGGCAGCACGGATAAGGGCAGCACCGGGATTAAGGGCAGGCACCCGGATAAAGGCAGCACCGGATGAAGGGCGGCAGGTCCTGGCTGAGGAAACTCTGGGCCGGTCCTGGCTGAGGAACTCTAGGCAGGTCCTGGCCTGAGGGACTCTGGCAGGTCCGGGCGCTGAGGGACTCTGGCAGGTCCGGCTGAGGACTCTGGCAGGTCGGGCAGTAGGGAGCTCATGACTGTAGGGCAGCTCATGACTGTAGGGCAAGCCTCATGACTGTAGGGCAGCTCATGACTGTAGGGCAGCTCATGACTGTAGGGCAGTCATGACTGTTAGGGCAGCTCATGACTGTAGGGCAGGCTCACGGACTGTTAGGGCAGCTCACGACTGTAGGGCAGCTCATGACTGTAGGGCAGCTCATGGCGAGCCTCAGACTGTAGGGCAGCTCCTGACTGGCTGGCGGCTCTGGCAGCTCCTGACTGGCTGGCGGCTCTGGCAGCTCCTGACTGGCTGGCGCTCTGGCAGCTCCTGACTGCTGGCGGCTCTGGCAGCTCCTGACTGGCTGGCGCTCTGGCAGCTCCTGACTGGCTGGCGGCTCTGGCAGCTCTGACTGGCTGGCGGCTCTGGCAGCTCCTGACTGGCTGGCGGCTCTACATGGCTCGTGGCAGACGGATGGCTCAGAAGGCCCTGGGCAGACGGATGCTCAGAGCGCTGGGCTGACGGATGGCTCAGAAGGCGCTGGACAGACGGATGGCTCAGAAGGCGCTGGGCAGACAGATGGCTCAGACGGCGCTGGGCAGACAGATGGCTCAGACGGCGCTGGGCGACAGATGGCTCGACAGGCGCTGGCAGACAGATGGCTCAGACGGCGTGGGCAACAGATGGCTCAGACGCGCTGGGCAACAGCCGACTCTGCCCTGCTGAGGTGCACAGTAGGCCTGGTGCGTGGTGCCGGAACTGGAGGTACCGGCGATGACGGCACGCACTTCAAGGCTAGTGCGGGGAGCAGGGACAGGGCACACTGACCTCTCGAAGCGCACTATAGGCCTGGTGCGTGGTACCGGAACATGGAGGTACCGGTCAGGGCAGC